>NW_022156813.1:0-281357 GCF_004353045.1 Thyridium curvatum | reverse complement strand
TCGCTTGATCTTGATCAGCAGTGACATCCCATCGCCTGCTGCGTGGGATGGCATTTGCTTATTCTCATTGCTGCCGGTGATGAATAAGACAGGGCCCCACAACTTGGACCCCCCCCCCCCCCCCCCCCCAGGTTCCTTCGATCAGAGGCTGACTTATTTTCTTGCGCGTACAGTCTGGACTGGTTCTGGGCCTCCTACGCGGCTCTGCAGGCTCTCGGACCAGACACCAACGAGGCCGCACTAGGAATCTGCCGCCAGTTGAACGACTCTTTCATCGACCACGGCAAGATGCACTGCCCTTTTGCGAGAATCTTGAAAGGCATGATCGCGGTCACCCCCGAGGGGATGCAAGATTCCACGGCGATCACAACGTTTGATATCACGTACGAGGACCAGAGCTACAAGGTGCCTATATTTACCAGGTGGTTCAAGCGAGAACCGGTGGCATGTCGGGGATGCCACCATGCTTACCGAGACATTGCGTATGGGTCGGCAGAGGATTGGATCGAAAGCTGTGGAGGCTTTGCGAGCGGCTGGCAGTGGGAAATCCTGCACTTCCCTGCATTCCTGTCCCTCCAATGCACCAGAGGGAAGGACGGCGATGAGAACGCCTTTACGACCGAGTGTTCAAGACTTTTGTGCAACAGGTGTTGTGCAATGCATATTAGGTGCCAAGTTAATCAGTTTGGGCCCCTCTATTGCGATTATCTACGCTGCCCGGGCTGCCCTCGGCCGCTGGACTATTACGAGGTTCGCCTTCTCACTAACCGGGAGACGTTTAACAAGTAAGTTTCCCCCGAAGACCAAGTTAGATGGGCCACAGGAGCTCGGGCTAACTAGCCACTAGGTATGACCGCCATCTATTATTGAATGAGCTTCACAGGAATCCGGAATTTCGCTGGTGTCTAGGTGGGGGGTGTTCGGACGGCGCTTTCTTTGACGTCCGCGGGCAGCAGGAAGCAAGAATACATTGCCCGACATGCCAATCCGCAATGTGTTTCTACCACCAAACTCCATGGCACCATGGCATGAGCTGTGAGGCATACGACAAGCGGTTCGATGGAAGTTCACGCCAGTCCGAAGCCCTCATACGCTCCACCACCAAGCCCTGCCCTCGGTGCAGCGCCCCGATCGAAAAAGCGGAGGGTTGCTTCCACATGATTTGTGAGTCGGGACTGAGTGGTGGTCTCTGGGTGGCTGTCGCGCATTTCTTTGCTGACAAGGCGTTGCCTACATAGGTGTGCAATGCAATTTTGGATTTTGCTGGGAGTGCCTTGCAGACTGGGACCTCGTCCGTACAGAGACTGGCCACAACAGCGGTTGCTGGTTTGCGACGACGGGCGAGGATCCTGAGCAGGTCTTTGGGAACGACCCGGCGCGCGCTCGTACGGTGTGGGGCCCGAGGTTGTTGTAAGCGGGACAGATACGAGCAGAGGCACACCTCGAGAGGAGGGCTCGATTGGGGCAGCTGCCCAAACGCTGCATACATGGCAGCCAGCGTTGAATTCAAGCCCTCTGCTGGGAAATTTTGTATGCAGATTTTAGATATCAGCGGATTAGCTCTTTTGTGAAATGAATATCGCCTGACGAAGCAATAGAGATTGAGCGGTGCGGTCCTCTTTACGTGATCTCGCGATCTCGGGAATGATCTCTCGGGTTGGAGATGGAGGTTGAGGGGGCACCTGGAAGCAGAGTCTTCGCATTCAGACTTTTGTCCCGGATTCATTTGGCTAGCGGTGTCACTGGCTACACAGCGCACCATCTTGTGATGTTGTTAAGCTTTGGAGTATCTCATCTGTTCATGCTCTACGCATCTGATTGAATCTAGGTCGCGAGAGCGTTGACCAGGTTGTTCGGCAAGACGGTCTTGGTTTCTTGATACTGGTCGTCCGTCCTCTGCCTCAATGTCAACCAGACTCTGTTGATAGAAAAGGAATCCCTTTCTTCACCTTTGTACAAGTCAGGAACACGTCGAAGAGAATTGATAGCGATCTAGCCTCGAGTTGAGACAATTTCTATAACTCTATGCGGTGTGATTCATCGTCAGCATTATGGGCCGTGGGTTGGAAGTCTCGCCGGGATTACCGGTGGGGCCGGTGCTAAGGACCGTTTTTGACAGGATCGGGCATGTCGGGCGACCCCGCACTCGGCCGATGACACCGGAGCCAACGAATAAGAGGGGGACAAGCTGCAACGTGAGAACCTGCCCATCCGGACGACCCATGTCGAAAGCTGGAGCTGCAACCAAGGTGTCGGTGCTTGGGAGCAACCACTTGCCACCTTCCATGCAGAGAAGTCCAATCCTACAAGGCCCGGAACAACGTGCGCTGTGCCGCGGGCTATGCGAACCGGCCGACATCCTAAGATCGGCCTAGATGTACTACATAAGAAGGCAATGGTAGCCTCCGAATGCGTTACTCCCACCCCAGGGTTTGAAGTCACTGGCAAAGCTTCCCCCCATTCTTGACACACTACGCTCAATTGTCCACGATGAAGCTTAGCTGGCTTGCCGTGGCGGCGGCGCCTGTCGTTGCCGCCGTCAACATGACGATTACACAGAAGAATGCCACCATCGCGCCCAGCCCACTGCCGCCGCCGGGCTCCTCATCGCAGGGCGAGGAGATCGTCCGCCAGTTCAGCAAGATCGACCGCACAACCAAATGGAAGCTGGTCGAAGAGGTGCCCTTCGAGGGCGACCTCTTCGAGCCCGAAGGGATTGTACGCATGGGCGACAACCGCTACTTTGTCTCCGCCGGCGAATATACCGTGAGAACTCAGAAGTACAACCAGACCACCAACGGCACGGACAGGACTACCGGCGAAGGGTTCGGACACATGATTGTGTTTGACGGCAAGGGACGCCGCATTGCCGATGCCACCATCTCGCGGCCGGGCTCGTCCGAGGTAAGCCTTAGCTTTGTCGCCGATATCGCACGTAGACACACATGGGAGACTATTGTCTGCTCTTCACTCACACACGCACACACAGTATCACAACGGCGGCATCGACTACGATGGAACCTACCTCTGGGCCACTCTCTCCCAGTACCGGCCCAACTCAACGGCGACGCTCGTGCGCATGGACCCGGCGACCCTGGAGCCGGAGGAGGTGCTGCGCGTGCACGACCACCAAGGCGGCGCCGTGCACGACTGGTCCAGCGGCGTGGTGCTGACGCTCAACTGGGGCTCGCGCGAGGCCTCGCTCTGGGACCTCGGGGCGCGGTTCCCCGGGCCGCCGGCGTTCGCGGCCGCGCCCCGGGCCCGGGTGCGCAACCCGAGCCACTACACCGACTACCAGGACTGCAAGTACCTGGGCCACTCGCAGCGGTACGGCTTCCGCCCCGTGATGCTCTGCGGCGGCATCACGGGCATCTACGACACGACGATCGGCGGGCTCGCCGTGGTGGACATGCTGACCATGGCGCCGCTGATGGAGGTGCCGCTGACCCTGACGTCGGCGCAGGGCAACCTGGTGACCAAGAACCCCGTCGACGTGGCCGTCGTCGGGGGCAGGCTGCGCTTCTTCTTCCTGCCCGACGAGCACAACTCGGCGCTGTACGTGTATGAGCCGGTCATCTAGAAAGGCGAGGGCGAGAGGAAGTGGGCTGATGGAGGGGTTTGTGAGCCTCGTCGGGTACTGTCTCTGCAGGAATTGGGCTGGCTCTGATACTGCCTAGGCCTGCATTTTGAGACAACCTTTGTTCCCTTGGACAGAGGTCTGTAAATGCGCATTATTGTAACAGGCCGCCGGTGGAGACCTTTGGCTACACGCAGTCAGAGCTGTCACGTAAAGCCGTTGCTATTGACATAACCCAGCAGGGCTTTGTCGTATGATATCATCAATATCTGTCAAGCTCTTGTTTCATGAGGCCATGCATGGAACAGGTTTTTGGTTGGAGAGCATTGGCAATCCGCGGTAGATGGACGCACGGACCAACCAACCCCCTCCTTCTGGTCAACTGAGGCTTACCGTTTTTTTGAGACCAGAGCGTTTGAATGAGTAACTACTTGTACCTAGCACCCGGACCCCGCCCGAACCGTCACTGCCCACTGCCCACTCAAGACCAGCCACACCCAGCCAGAGAGGCCTGTACAAGTAGAGAATCGTCATCAACATTGCCCGGCACCCTGCTGCAAGTACCGTAGCTGGCTTGGTCACGCGAGACTGAGACTGTATGTGCGTGATCTTTGCTGTCGAGATACCTTCTTGGTACTGAAGAAGTTCAATTGAGCTCGAGCTCCCACGTAGTACGGGCTTGTCATCCACCATCGAGAAAAGAGAAAGCCCTGCCGCAGCGTTTTCGCTGGACATGCTTCGTTGTTGGACAGCCAGGCCCAAGCCTCGCTCGCAAAATACGCCCTGCGTCACCGCAAGAAGCGGCCTTCTCCAGACCGGACAGGGGTGGCCGGTGCCCCACCATTTAGCACTTCCATCCGCCATCGAAGCTTCTACAACATCTCAGAGCCCACCAAAGGTTTCCCACGTCTCCCCACTACTAGCCTCTACTAAACACACCCTCTCTCTAACTCTTCTCTTTCATCCTCACCTTTCAATTCAACCTCAGTGTGAATCTGCCTTTCGCAAGAGAGCTCCCACTTGAGCATACCTCACCAACACACCCGAAACAGCAAACTGCTCCTTTTGCTTTCCTTTGAACACTATTTTCCATCAAGGGTAGTACAACGGGACACACAAAGATCATTGGCCGTATATTCCAAGACCTTGGAACGAACAACCGACCGGCGATAGCGTCATTATCCAGTAGCAGCTATCAGACCACCGCCAACACTACTCAAACACCACCAACATGGTCAAGGAGACCAAGCTCTACGACCAACTAGGCGTCAAGCCAGACGCTACACAAGATGAGATCAAGAAGGGTTATCGGTAGGTCGCTCTACCCCTCTCTGTCTTCATTATCCCCAAAAGACATGCGTGATTGCTAACCACCCCTTCCGTCCAACAGGAAAATGGCCTTGAAATGGCATCCCGACAAGAACAAGGACAATCCCGAGGCCGCGGAGAAGTTCAAGGAGTGCTCACAAGCCTACGAGATTCTCTCTGACCCCGAAAAACGCAAAACGTACGACTCCTTCGGTCTCGAATTCCTTCTCCGCGGCGGCGCTCCCCCCGATGCCGACGGTGCCAACCCCTTTGCTGCTGGCGGCATGCCAGGCGGCTTCCAGAACTTCAACTTTGGCGGCATGCCTGCCGGCGGCGGTGGCGGCACGCGCACATTCCACTTCAGCACTGGCGGTGGCGGCCCCGGAGGATTTAGCTTCAGCAACCCGGAGAACATCTTCTCGGAGTTCATGCGATCCAATGGCTCCGGTGCTATGGGTGGCGACGACCTCGACGGCATCTTCTCCGCCTTTGGCGGCGCCCGCGGCGCTTCGGGCGGCGGCACTCGGCGGATGCGCACCTCGTTCGGCGACGAGCCCATGGGCCGCAGCGCGAGGGCGCACACCCCCGAGGTCACGACGGTGGAGCGGCCGCTGCCCATCTCTCTCGAGGAGATGTTCAATGGCACCACCAAGAAGATGAAGATTAAGAGAAAGATGTTCGACGAGACCGGCAAGCGGACCACCACCGACACCGTGCTCGAGGTGCCTATCAAGCCCGGCCTGAAGAAGGGCAGCAAGATCCGGTTCAAGGGCGTCGGAGACCAGGAGGAAGGCGGACAGCAAGACTTGGTCTTCATCGTCGAAGAGGTAAGCGATTCAATCCCCCTGATGGAACTATCCGCAGCATATGATACTGACTATGAGGCTATAGAAAAAGCACCCACTCTACACTCGAGACGGTGACGACATCGTCTTCCCTCTGGAGCTCACCCTCAAGGAAGCTCTGACGGGTTGGAAGCGAACGGTCACAACCATGGACGGCAAGCAACTGAACCTCGACAAAGCCGGCCCGACCCCGCCGGGTGGTACCGAGGTCTACCCTGGTCTTGGCATGCCCATCTCCAAGAAGCCCGGCCAGAGAGGCAACTTCGTGGTCAAGTACAACGTCAAATTCCCGACTAGCCTGACAGCCGCTCAGAAGCAGAAGCTACGCGAGATCCTATAAGCGCCAGCAGACACCCATCTCAGGTGCCGTTGGGGCGGTCACGACACGACACGACTATGGAGGACGTTTTCTGTTTTTGAGCAGAGCTAAATCGAAAGAAAAGACCAAGGCATTTGGCATACTACGAAGTTTTATTTATTTTCATCTTTTACCTATGTCACTCAAACGGAGGGCTGTGGAGCATGGCGGCATTCGGTTCACGATCATGAAAGGGGACCTAACGGAGTTCAGGATTTGCTTTTGTTATATATATGCTTCCTCCAACTAGCTGGGAGATTTCCATCATCATGAGGGGAGCAACACCTCCCTTCTCGCTATAGGAGCCCGGTGGCTTGGTTTCTGAAACCCGGTTGGACTCTACTCGATAGATTAATACCATGGAAAACTTCCAATCTGACATTCCCAATGCATGTACTACTTTTTGATTGATGTATATAGATAGACACCTTGTAGCTGCTTAGAGCAACATGTATATTATATACCGGACATCCCGATCCTAAAAGTGTTGGTCGAGCCACTCGTCTATGCAGGACACTTTGCGGAGAGGAAAGACCTCTCTCCTTAAAACACCATGAACGCCTACGAAGCCGAATTATGCACTTGTCCTTTCTCCCGAACATTTTCCTCCCTCCGCGGATGCGATACAAGGACCAAAAAACCCTCTCACTCTGCCATGATGACATCGACATCCCCGCTGCCCGCCGCAGGACCTCCCAGGGCCGGGGCCAGCGCGTCCATCTCCTGCAGCGTGTACTCGACGAGGTAGCTCTCGTCGACGAGCTCCTCCATGCGCTTGTAGTGCCGCTCCGTGTAGGCCCTGAGCGCCGACAGCACCTCGCCCACGCTGCGCTGCTGGCCCTGGCCGTGGCCGCCGCCTTTAGCCGGCCTCAGGCTCGAGAGCTTGGAGGCCGGGTAGCTGCGCACGAGGGCCCAGAGGACGCGCTGGGCGACGGGCGCGGTGCGGGCGTTGGTGTTCCAGTCGCGCAGGCGCAGGAGCAGCAGGAAGAGCTGGTCGTCCGACAGGGAGCGCAGGACGTCGTCGACGGCGCGCAGGCCGCAGAGGCTGCCCGGCTCCGGGCCCCGGGGCGAGGTGACGACTGCGGTGAAGAGCGAGAGCAGGCGGCCCGGGTGGTTGAGCTGGAGGGCGAGGGTGATGGCCTCGCGGTAGGAGCCCGCGCGCATGTGGTTCTCGAGCTCCTGCTCCTGCTCGATGAGGCGCAGCGCCGCCTCGGACGCGGCCTGCTGCGTGGCCGACGACGTGTCGCGCCAGAAGGAGACGGTCGAGTCGCCGCTGCCCGAGACGATGGTGTTGTCGCGCGGGTGCACGGCCACGGCCCAGACGCGGTCCTCGTGGTTGTCGAGCGTGCACTCCGTCTCGCCCGAGCTGGCGTCCCAGACCTTGACGAGGCCGTCGCCGCCGGCGCTCACAAACTGGACGTGCCGCTGCTTGTCGGCCTCGCCGGGCAGGTTGAGCCAGGCGACCTTCAGGACGCTGTTGGAATGGCCTTCAAAGGTGCGCAGGCACGTGTAGTCGTGCAGGCTCCAGAGCTTGACGGTCTTGTCACCGCTGCCGGTGAGTACGACGCCCTTGCCGGCGACGGGGCCCTCTTCGCCCTGGATGACCGGCGTGCTGGGGTGGGCGAATCGGACGGACCAGACACCTCTGCGGTGGCCCTTGAGAATGCCTTGGACTTCACCTTCTTGTACAGACCAGATCTTGACGGTGCGATCCTGCGACGCGGAGGCGAAAAGCTGGCCGGTCAGGTTGATGTCGATGGCATTGATGTCCTTTTCGTGGGCTTTGCGCGTGAAAACCGCTCTGGAGCCCTTCTTGGACGTCTGTGCTTGTCGAGGGATCTCCCATCTCTTGATAGTCTGATCTTGAGAGCCGGTAATCAGGAATGGAGGCGGGTTGTTGAGCGGGTCGCTGAAAGTTGGCGAGGACTCGGCCGGGACAGTCTTTGGCAGAGCAACAGCACCCAACGACTCGGCATGACCCGCGAATACGGCATAGCAGCTGAAGGCGTTGTTGGCCGGATCAACCCGCCAAAGCCGTGCAGTGTTGTCTTTAGCCCCGGTAGCCACCCAGTGTCCTGACCAATCCACGTCCAGTGAGATGACAATGTCGTCGTGACCCTTGAGAAGCGCGACATCCTGTCCGAAGTAAACAGACTCCGTTTCGAGACTATTTGAGGTTGAGTCTCGTGCAGAGACAATCCGGACATCTTCCGAGTTCGTCGCAAGAGCTAACAATGACTGATCGGGAAGGAGATAGGCAAGGTCTATGATGTCGTCGTGGGTCCCTGAGATGCGCCGTAGTGGCTCGAGAGGTGCAAGATCGGAAAGGGCCGATTTGTTATCCACAACCGGGAGGTGGTATAGGGCCAGGGTATGATCCAGCTGAACTGAAACGAGAAGAGACTGTTCGGCACAGTATACTGCGCTAACAACCGCCTCACCCTCGGCCTTGGGGCTCTGTTCTTTGGTGACCTCGCGCCCCGTAGAGCTCTCCCATAACCTGATGCAGCCATTGGACCCTGCAGTATATGTCAAGCGACCATCACCCACAAACCCGGCAGCTTCAACCATCTCAAAGCTTGGAACAACCTTCCGGCTCTTCCATGACCGGGAGTCCCACCAAATCAAAGTCTTGTCACGGCTGGCAGTTACTAAGGAGTGCTGTGTCGGAGAGTAATCGATCGCTTGTACGTCTGAGGTGTGTGATTCGAGGTCTGCGACCACGCTTCGCTTGTGCAGGTCCCACACGCGGACCTTTCCATCTTGACTCCCCGAGGCGAGCCGGAAGTTCACGGTCGCAGGGTCTCCATCTTGACCCTCATTCTCCTCAGCCTTTCGCCCCTTCTTCTTCTTGCCACGGCTTGACTCGTCGGCGATGTCCCCAGCGGCAACCTCGAAGAATCGTAACGCGGATACCAGGACACTAGGGCCACGAAATGTGTGCGTGACATAGCCACCGGTTATGTCCCAGACTTTGATGTTGCCGTCTGCAGCGCCGGTCGCCAGTAATGTACTCGTGCGGTCTACGGCGAGGACTACCGCGGGCGTTGCGTGGGGCTTGAGTGTTCGCAAAAGGGTGGCCTCAATTGATTCCGAGTCTTCAGAGGCTTTGAGAGAGTATATCCGCATTGACAAGGATCTCGAGCAGACGACGAGGTGTGATGCGGAGGGCGTAACTAGGGGATCGTTAGTTGGCTCATAGATGTTGAGAGAGACAAGGAACCTACGGATCAAAGTAGAGATTGGCTCGCCATCCTGTAAAGGCACCGTTAGCTAAAATACATCATGTAATGCGTCTTTGCGATTGAGCATACACCCTCGATTTTGGCAAGTTGTTTCCCATTGGTGAGGTCTGTCAGAACAGCATCCTCGCCAAGTGTCGTCGCTAGGACTCGTGCGCCATTGTCGAGCGCAACAGAGCCTCCAGTGAAGATCGGCTGTATCACATTCTCAACCTCAAAGGTGGTCTTATATGGCAGCTTGGTGGCCATGTTCGCGGCTAAAAAAGTCGAATGTGATGTGCCCCGCGGCCTGTTTCCTGGCGAATTCTGGAGGGGAGGAGCTTCAGAAATCTCGAAATTTTTTTGACAATCCCAGGCGATAAGATTAAGGTTATCTTAGCGCCGTGTCGCATCGCTAGCAACCAAACTACCTCCTCCACAAGTCTCGCCAGCTCACACTCACCTCACTGAGCCTGACCTTTCTTCATAGATACTTGCTCTTCACATTCTGTTTCCATCTCTTACGAACCAGCAACAATTCTAGGGGCTCGGCACAACATCTCGAAACGGAGGCCTTGACATTTAGCCACGCCATCTCTGTCAATAGAATGCTTCGCTGGTCGAGCACTTTATCATGGGGAAGCTAGGCCCACTGACGTCCCAGGCACTCGTAAGTGTGAACCTTGAAATCCATGAAGGCAGACCGGATTTCTTTTATGTCCTCACTCTGACTCTTCATAACCCCCATTCAGGGCCGCTCTCCATACGATGACGTTGTTCAAGGAGAGGGCGAAGGCGACCTGAGGGCGCCGCTACAGATGTACGATGAGCGCGGGCGTCCAGTGAACCCTGAGACGAGGCGAATTAATAGAGACGTCATACGCTCCCACAACGAGGTGATGCAGGTTATCGGAGTTGCTGAGCCCGACAATGAAGTTCCCGACCCTCAAATAGAGGTGCGCTTTAGGCAGCAGGAAGACGAGGACCGGATAGGCCAGAGACTTCTCAATGTCGGCCGCATTCTGGAAATTGGGGGTGTTTGGGGCGTCAATGGCATCCGACAGAGAATTCTGGTAAAAGATGCAATCTCTCGCGTATTTGGCTGTTGTTCTAATTTGTGCCCCCAGATCTATCGAAGATATTCCGCGATCCCCTTCTATGACCTCTACCGGCACGAGCGAACCAACGAGTCCTTGGGCAGCGTGTTCTTCGCCGGCTTCCCTGCCTTTGTGGCCAGCCATGCCCTCAAGCAAGTGGCGTTCACTCACCAAGCAGTGCGGCACAATACTTGGTACAAAGTCTAGTTAGAACATTTGCATGGAGACTTGCTGACGTTCCTAGGGCTCAATTTATCCTCTACTATGCCCGGTTGCATCTGCAACTCTATGTCTTCCTGCAGCGCATGGGTATCACCAATTCCATGGCGCCACTGCCTGGTCTGAGATATTTCATTCCATTCACAAGCTCCTCTCCCATCCCACCCCCTCCTCCATTGACTTCCTTCTCATTTCGGGGAATTATCAAATATCTTGGGGGCGTGGCACTCAGTGTAGCGCCAGTTGCGTGCTACATACTCTATACCAAGTTGCGGACTGTTGTAGCTCGCAATGTCTGGCTATATATCTATTCGAACGTCCCGAAACCTGCGAACCGCAGAGCGCTTCCTTCAAGAACGGGACAGTCCAACTGGGCGTCACAGAACCAGCTTCCTCCTCCTCCGCCGCCACCGCCTCCGCCACCTCCGGGGGCATCATTTGCGACTGCCTCTCCCGAAAGTGGCTCGATGTTTGTCGAAGGCGAACCTAGGAATGGCCATGACATATCTCGAGATGAGCCCACTATTCGTGCTTTGGAGGGACAGCCGCCTCCAGACCATGCACAGCTCGGCGCTATACGCAGGCAAAGCACCTTCTCCAGTAGAGGGGATGAATATGCTAGTGACGAAGAGGAGACCGAGATCGTCAACGCTACTCTGATTAGTTTCGATGTGGAAGCAACAGACGCAAGTGATACTCCTCCTGGCGTCTGGTCAGCTGAACTTCGTCCCAATGTGGCGGGCGATCCAAGAAGTCAATCGGCAGAGGAGCCCGTCTATGAAGACAATGCTCTGACAAGGCTACCGTCAGTAATCGCCACTGATGTCCTGACAGTCGCCTGTTCCTACCTCATAGTCGCGCCGTACGAGGCGTTTGCTCTGAGGTTGTTTGCACGCAGTGCCCGTCACCAACAAGGGCTCTCGGTGTCTGACATATACGACCCGAACCCTTGGGCGACCATGTCTCTCACGGCCATGACCAACTTCCTCGGGGTGGAGATAGTGCACCTAATGATTGAGTCGGAGCTGTGGGGGGTTATGACACTTCTTTCAGAGCTCTATCGTGGATGTAACCCCGACTGGGGTTTCTTCCGCGTGTTGCAGGAAAACTTCTGGGAGGACGACGAGCCCGAAGAAGGCACCGGGTGAGGCTTGACACGGAATGTCTTTCAGGGACAGTGGCACTGCATGGCGACTTGATGAAGGGGGACTTCTTTACCAGCAAAATATTACAACTTGCTAGCGAGTATCGCTCAAGAATCATACAAAGCATGCAAACAACATATGGAGATGAAACTCCAGAACGCCAGAGCCTGTTCCCTTGCCCTTCCATGGTATCATCTCCGCCTTCAAGCTCTTCCCTTGCCCTTCGTGACCTTTGCAGCCTTTTGCTCATCAACGAACTCTTTGATGATGCCGTGAAGATCCTGATTCCTGCGAGCTAGCAGGAGTACGTCATCAGTTGTGACTGTGGTTCTGCCAGCATGCTTGCTGAAACTCTCCAAGTCAATCGCCACGTTTTCTTCAGGCTCGGATGGGCATGTTAACGATTGAGTCTAATGATGACGATGTTAAGGGCACAGGACTGACCAATCTGCGCCCAGACCATCTCGGTGAGGGCGCCGATGAACTGGGGAGTTGCATTCCTGTTGCGCCTCATCGACTCCTCATCGACCATCTTGCCTATGGCGAACCAGAGCGCGGCCTTGAGGCGCTACATGGGCAACGAATCAGAACCTGGAATCCGCTGATGCGAAATGGGGGATTCGACTGACCTCCTGGATGTCTTCGTTCTCATCTTCCGCCATCTTTCCCTATTGAACTCGGTGGGGACTTGTGTACTATCCTGTTGTGATAAGACTCCAGCTCAACAACCATCCGGGAGGCTGCATCGGGTCCGACAGGTCTAGCCGCGATAACTACCTAGTAGTGGAGGCGCGTCACAGCGCGTCCCAAAAAAAAAGATGACTGGCTCTCTGGATGTCCGGTCAAGCCGCTGCACAGAGTGGTGGGGCCGGCACTTTCAGCCGGGTGTCGGTGGATTCGGAGGGCACTGATTGGCCTGTAACAGGGCCAGTTTTTGCGATTACTGACCGTGACCTTCTAGAAGACCTGCAAGGAAACTCCGGGACAGGACAGAAAATTGTCTCAAAATGCGACTAAGGGAATTAATTGGGGGCACCCTGTTTTTCAACTTTGGCATGAATAAGAGCGCAGAATACCCTTTCTCTCTCGCCAGCGCTTTCTTTCTGCTTTCCCAAGGTTCTACTGCTAGTCAACCAGGCAATTGATTTGCCCTTTCCCCCCTTGCGAGTGCATACACGGCAGGTAATAGCAGAGCAGAAACCTGCGCGTAACCGTCGCAAAGTCGCAGAAGGACAAGGCAGGGTTTCTCCAACACACTTCCCCCCACCACCTATCCTACCTACTTGGACCTCTCTGTCCTCTTATATCATCTCTCCCAGCACACACACGCACGCCAAGAAGAGAGAAAGCCAAATACAACAAGAACAACAACCCCCCGCGTACCACTCCCCACCCGCGCGACAAACATGGACGGCATCAGGAACCTCGCCTCGACGGTGTCGAGCCGCTTCACCAACAACGTCACCGCCTCCTTCTCGGCCCTGACCCTGCAGCAGTGGATCCGCCTCGTCGCCATCGTGGGCGCCTACCTGCTCCTGCGGCCCTACATCCTCAAGCTCGGCGCCCGGTTCCAGATGAAGCAGCTCGAGAAGGAGGGCGAGGAGTCGGAGCGCGAGGCCGCGCGCCTCGCCGCCCTGACGCCCAACGAGCTGCGCGGCCAGAACAAGAAGCTCGTCCTGCCCGACGAGAGCGACAGCGAGGGCGACGAGGCCGAGGGCGCCGGCGCCGGCTCCTCGGCGACCGACTGGGGCAAGAAGGCGCGCAGGCGGCAGAGGCACATGGTCAAGAAGATGCTCGAGGCGCACGAGAAGAAGCTGGCCGAGGAGCAGGCGGACGAGGAGGACAAGGATATCCAGGAGTTCCTGGTGGATTAAATGACAAGGTCGCATTCCCGGGTGTTACTAGGCTGTTCTTCATCACGAAAAGGCTTCCTTCCCATGGTTTTGGAAATAAACAGGCGTTCGCGGATTCAAAGAGGGGGCCATTCTGCTACGACACGGCCGAGCTGTACGAATAGCAGCTTCAATACAGCGAATTCAAAGTCCAAAGTGTTGTCCTTCTTTCATACTGGCAAGCCATGCTCGGCGCCCGTGTGTATTCAGAAACATGGAATGTTCATATAATACGTAAAATCTACAGTACGCAACGAGTCTATGTACAAACACTTTCTTTACATCTACAGAACTTACAGAGGCGGCAAGCCCTCTCTACATATCGGGCACTGCAGCCTGAACCGCAACCACCCCTCCAGGCAAGCGCTGTGGAAGATGTGCCGGCACGGAGTGACCATGTACTGCCTCCTAGCAAGCACGCCAGCCACGCCCCCACCGGCGGGGTCCTCTTCGCCTGCACGGACGACAGGCACTTCGAGGATCTCGCAACAGATGGCGCAGTCAATGGTTCTGGTATGCGGGCGTCTCTTGTCCTTTCCTGATCCTTCGCCCTCGCTCTTGGAACGGACCCGCTCCAGCACCGGAGAGCCGGGCAACGACGTAGACACGAGGCCGATGGGCAGGCCACCAGCCTCGACATTATCTTCCCTGAGAACAGGATGGTAATCCCAAGCCTCGGGCAGCCAGCCCTTGGGCAGACCATATCTCGGGCCAAGGGCGTCTTGGAAAGCAAGGACCCAGAGCTGGATCCACAGCCAGCCCGCCAGTACCGCGAAAGAGCGCCAGTCGGGCAAGGCGAATATGATGTTGTCCCTTCGCAGGTAAAAGTACGCAAAGGGCAAGGCTCTGAGGATGCTCTGGCCGATCATGAAGCGCCAGGAGAAAGCGCGGCGGCTGTTCCGCTGGACGTTGCGGATGATCTGCGGAACCCAGAGGGAGAAATAGATGAAGGCGATGGTGTTGGAATAGGCGGAACGCACAGAAGCCCACCAGGTCGTAGCGGCGAGGGAGAGGAAGAACAAGAAGATCCCTAGAAGCACGAAGCGGCCCGCTATCGTAGAGAAGGGCGTTATGGGATCGGTTCTGGCAGTGGTGGCCGTCGCTGCGGCTGTGATTGTAGCAGTGGCTGCAGGCGTAGGGACGGCGGCGGCACCTGCAGCCGTGTTTTCCGCTATCTCCGCGTCAATGTCCTGGTCCGACGGGACAATGATGGGCGTGGCAGACACATCCCGGACTGGCGGAGCTGTGACGGGCCGTGGAAGAGAATCGCTGGTCACAGGTGGGTTAGGCGGCGGTGTTGGCTGAGCGGATGCAGCTGCGGTCGCAGCTTGCTGTTGCCTCTCCCGATTCTCACGGTTCCTCCGCTCCGGCGCGTGCGTCCTGTAAATCTCGCCAAGGAAGCTTCCGCCGATCGTCATGGCAAGGAATGCAGCGAACGTAACCACAAGGGACGGCAAAAACGTCGTCGAAGCTGAAAGCGTCCAGAATGAAGATGCGGCAAAGGTAATGCCATCAGCTAGAACCATCATGCTGATAGTGATGAAGCTGGCACGACCTAGCGTTGACGGCGTGCAAGTCTCCCGCATCTGGTTCTTCATGAGCTGGACCTGGCCGAAGATGATGGCGGCAAAGCCCAAGAGCCAGGTCTTGACAGAGTGAAGAAACACTTCTTCCTTCTTGCCGACCAGATGCTGGCCATCTGCGGGCGCGTAGTGAGGAGGACCCTTCGACTCCATAAAGTAGGAGCAGTCGGGCGACCATATGACCGCCGACATCTGCAGCTCCGGTACGTTGCCAATGGGGGCTCCCGTCGGAAACCGAAGTTCGTCCTCCATCCCCTTCACGATCTGTGCCAGCCTATCATTGGATCCGAGTCCGGGCGGAGGTCTGTACATCTTGGTCGGGTTCAGGGGGTGGACCTGCAAGTATATAAGGTACTCGCAGTGAGGCGAAGGGTTCCAGTTATCTTGGGGCCCGTCCGGGTTCGTGCTCCACGGGTTAGACGGGTCGATGAATCTCAGCCTCTCCTTCTTCCGGAGGACCTCGTCCAGCGTCTGATTCAGCACCTTCTGGCTCGACTGGAAGAAGTCCGGCCCGGGTGTGAGATGGGGCAGCCCAAATATGCCCGCAAACTTCTCGCTCGTCGTCGTCAAAAGCATGACGCCCTGCTTCGGCCAGTGCACGCCGTGAAGACGCATCTCATGCGTCGTCCCCGTGCCCACGACGTCCTCCATCGTGACCGACGCCGCAATCTCCCGGACCAGCCCCCCTCCCCTCGGGTACCCTTCCATCAGCACCTGCTCGTACTCCACAGTGTTCTCCTTGTCGTCGATGCGCAGCAGCACCCTGCCCTCGCTGCCCGTGATGTTCCTCCCGAACTCGGCGTGCATGCCCATCCAGCTCACATCCGGCGTGATCTCGGTCAGGTTGTACGACGCCGCCTGCCTGGCCACCGACCCGGGCCGCCGCACCCACTCGCCGCTCACGACGCCCGTCGCGTTCTGCCACGTCGGCTCCGCCTCCCCGGTGTCCCACAGGTCCCGGCCCTCCCCGCCTTCTTGCTGCTGCTGCTGCTGCCGCTGCCGCCCCGGGTTTGCGTTGCGGCTCCACTCGACGCACCGGTCGCGGAAGCGGCCGAGGTCCTCCCAGGCGTACCCGTCGCCGGCGCGGAAGCCCGTCATGTTGAGGTGGCGCGCCGCCGTGCCGTCCGGGTCGTCGGCCTGCCGCGGCGCAAAGTCGCCCCAGCGGGTGCTGTTCATGACGCCGTGGGCGGCGCGCTGGCGGGCGAGCCGCTGGGCGATGAGGGACGGGGCCGTGATGAGGCCCGGGGAGGCATCGTTGCCGGCGTTGAGCCAGAGAATCAGGACGATTAGGAAGATGACGCGGGCATTGTCGTTTGGTTGAGGCATGGTCGCTGAACTTCACAGCGGTCCTTCCGCCCCTCGTGCCCTTCGGATTGGTGGCGCAGACTATCCGCTGGACATTGCTGGTGGCTGTATTCGGCCGAGCTTAGCGGACACAAGCTCACAAGAAGCACACTGAACAATGTATGGAATTACAGTCTCGTGTGGTGAGCTGCCGTGAATGGGGGTTACTGTGTGAGGAGGCAAAGGCGACCGATGATGCCACCGATCAGTACAGGTAGTGGACTTGAGAGTACTCGGAGCTGTCACCCATTCTCCAGATTACGACACCCCGAAGCTGCAGGGTTCCGATGCACCAGCCCGCTAACGCCGCCACTAACGAGCTGGATCAACCAGCCCCGCCCCGCCTAACAGCCCGCCAATCTTCAGGGCGGCTCAGTAACTATCGCACATGCATCCATAGATGGATCGATCCATGGACTCGATATCAAAACACATAACCAGCGCTCATACAACTTCTGACCTCTTGCGCCGCAAAACCACACACACAAACAAACCCAATCCTCGCTAAATCTACCCAATTTCCCCACAGAGGGCGACCTTGGCATCCTCACAGAATGTCATCAAACAATGAATCGAGCCAGAGTGGAGTACGTTGACGAGGGCGCATGACCATAGAGAGACTCCTTAAACTGACCTCGGACCTGCAGACGTCCGACGATGCTCGCGCAGACCTGACTGTCCAGTTGGATGAGCTCCTGAACACTCTTTCAAATAAGTTTGCTGGCGTTTCAAGCGAGATATTTGCCAAGAGTAAGTCAGGTCCCAAGTATGAGACGCACAGGCAAGGAAACTAAACCTCAGACTGTAGTGGACGAGATGGCAAGGAGGCTGGACAAGTTGGAGGCGGCTTTGCAGGCCAATGACAATGACAGCTCAAAATCGTCATGATGTTACGATGCGCATAATTGGCTGGCTCTCGTGTTTCACCAGGCAACTCAAGCAGCTATATGGACTAGAGCAAGGCGTTTTATTACGGGCAAGGGAATATCGACTTCATCTCATGTTCCTTATTTGGAAGCGCTCATTATCTTCGTGCTTTGTCTAGCCTCATGTGTACAGCATAGCCTATATAACCCGTTTTTTCCTCATCCCGAAAGAGATGTGATTTACAGCTCGTCCTTACCACCGCCAGTGATCTTCTCAACAAACTTGCGGAGAACGTTGGTCTTGGCGGTGAGCTCGTCCAGCTTGGCCGGGGCGAGGCCACCCTTCCTCAGGATGCCGTCCAGACGAGTCAGCTCCTTCGAGGCAAAGTCGTCGTTCTTGCTCAGCTTGTCGAACACGCGCAGGTAGTACTGGGCATACTTGATCTGGGCCTGCTCCTTGAGCTTCTCGGCCTCCTTCTTGGCGTCGGCAGCAGCCTCGGCGAGAGAGGAGCCGCCAGTGAACCTGGCGACGATGTGGTCGAGGGCCTCGAGAGTGCCGGCAACAGCATCAAGACCGCCGCCTGCAACACGGTGGGTACCGGCCTTCTTGTTGATGTAGGCAACGATGTCGCCCTCGGATCGGCCGCCGTCATAGTCGACAGCCTCCTTGCTGCCGGCAGGGAAGAACTTGATGGTGGGATATGAGGTGACGCCCTGCTCCTTGGCGATCTTCTTGCTGTTCTCGGCCTCGGCGTCGACCTTGGCAACAACGACATTGTCTTCGCCAGCGAAGTCGGTGGCAACGTCCTCCCAGGTCGGGGCGAGGTTCTTGCAGTCTAAGGAGTGAGGTTGTTAGTCATGTGTATACAGGCGGAAAGGGACATTGAATGTCACATACGTCCACACCAAGGGGCAGTGAATGAGACGAGGACGTGCTTGTCGCCGCCAATGGTCTTGCCAAAAGTGGCATCGTTCAGCATAACCACGCTGCTGGGAGGGGTGAGCTTCTTCTTGGGCTTGACGCCAGTCTTGTCGGTGATGAAGGCGGACAGGCTGTCGAGGTCACGGCCGCTGTTGTACTCGGTGGGCTTGTCCGACTTTCCGTCGAACCACTTCAGGGTCGGGAAACCCTGGACACCGAAGCGCTTGCCCAGAGACTTCTCGGCATCAGCATCGACTTTGGCGATCTGGACCTTGTCCTTGGCGAACTCGAACGACTGGGCGAGCTCCTCGTAGACGGGGGCGAGGTTCTTGCAGTGGCCGCACCACGGGGCAAAGAACTCGACGAGCGTCGGCTTCCCGGACTTGAGGACGACCTTGTCGAAGTTGTCGGGGATGAGGTCGAGGACTGCCGACTTGGCAGCCACGGCGGTGGCGAGGCCGGCGACGACCAGCGTCTTCAACGAAACCATACTTCGTGGCTTTGCTGCGTAACGAAGCTTGAAAGAGTCGGTATTGGTATGAGATACTGTTGGACCTGGAAACCCAACAATTGGCTATACAGGATCACTGGAATAAAAATTGGATTCAGATATATGCAATAAGAGGACCTGTTGTCTGCCAGGATCAGGCAAGCTGGATAAAGATGCCAGCTTACAAGTACCTCCTACCTAGACCGTTTCCACAGTGAAAGTGCTCACTAATGCTGTCCAAGCTCCAGCTCTGGTCCAGACTCCATGTGCCTGTTCCCGAGCTCTCAGGAAGTGGGGTGGGCGTCATTGCCAGGTGGCGCCCGGCGGCTACGGAACCTAGGGTAGGTACTTAGGTACATCTTCTGTCGGGAGTCACGGGGTGATAAAGGTGTCGCGCGAACATTGTAGATAAGGAGGCCTGCAACTTGGAGAGATTCTCCACTTTAAGGCGCGCTCCAGCCGGATTGCGCCAATAGGAACCCACCAATCCAACCCTGCGGCCACTGTTTCCCACACAAAAGTTTCTGTCGAAAACCCTACCTGCGAGAAATATCCCCATCTCGGACGGCCCTCTCACGAACTTCAAACCAGCACCACCAATCGACAAATCCCCCCTCGAGACCGTCGTTGCAGCCACCAAACCGCAAACATGTCTCACGAATCCGTCTGGAACTCTCGTCCTCGCAAGTACGGCAAGGGCTCTCGCTCTTGGTACGCTCCAAACCCCGAACCCCCAGAAGGAGAATGACCTGAGAAAGAGGAGGAACTTCGCTGGAGGAGAAGGGACAGTCGGCAACCAGGTCCAGGGAGACACGGAGGAAGCATGTTTTACTAACGTCTTTGTGCGCAACTACAGCCGCGTCTGCACCCACCGTGCCGGTCTGATCCGCAAGTACGGCCTCGACATCTGCCGTCAGTGCTTCCGTGAGAAGGCTGCCGACATTGGCTTCGTCAAGGTACGATGAGACTCCCCGAGAGGATACACGCCCACACGACACAAACGACGACACAAAAATTTCCATGGGGGACACGATATACTAACGTTGGCATTCTCCTGTAGCACCGGTAAATCATTACGATGGAATGAGCGGAGGGGAAGTTGGGGGGGAGTGGAAAAATTTCAAGTCGACTCGATGCATCCTACGTACCACTCGGACCGATCAACATTTGGGCCGGCCGTGGCTTTCACTGGAGTTTGTTGGTTTTGCTATCGGACATGGTCTCGGAATCTACATACCAGCAGGGGATGGTGCTGTGAAAGGCAAAAGTGCGGAGTCTCGATTCGAAGATATGAATAGATTCTTTGCCAACCTACACTTGGTTCTCGTTACCTTCCGTCTTGTGCGGCCTAGGTGTCATGGACAGGATCCGGAGCCTGCATGATGTTCTAATGCGCGAATGTCCGTTCAGTGTGTTCGTGATGTGTGAAAGAAGCTTCAGTTGTGTGAGTTTACCATGAATAGGGTCAATCGATGACTCACTGTTAGACAAGTAGACCAGGGGCGGCATATGGATGCAATGGGTATGGTTTCTATTATCGTCTCCGCAACTTGTCTAAAGTACATGTGAAAGACAAGGGTAGAAGTGGAGGGGAGATCATGAGCCTAGATGTGTAATGTACAAGATGGCCCTCGTGGAGAATCTCTCAAAATGTACAGCCGTTGTACAAATTCCTTTTTTGCTGAGAAAGAAGAACTCTTTTTTAAACCCTTGACACCAGGCTCAGTCCAACCCCTTCTGGACATCGCGCTCTCCTTTCCAACCTCAACTAGTTTTTGCTCGCTTTACTTGATGATGCGAGTGATCAGACCGGTGGCAACGGTCTTGCCACCCTCGCGGATGTTGATGCGCTGGCCAGCCTCGACAGCGACGGGGTTGTGCAGGGTGGCAAGCATCTCGACGTTGTCACCAGGCATGACCATCTTGGAGCTGGGGTCCTCGGTACCCTCGGGGAAGAAGAGGGCGCAGGACTCGTCGGCAGTGCGGATGAACATCTGGGGGCGGTAGTTCTCGTGGAAACCAGTGTGGCGGCCACCCTCGTCCTTGGTCAGGACGTAGAGGGAGACGAGGAACTGGGTGTGAGCAGTGACGGTGCCGGGCTTGACAATGACCATGCCGCGCTTGACGTCCTCACGGCGGACACCACGGAGCAGGAGACCAGAGTTGTCACCAGCACGGGACTCCTCGCACGACTTCTTGAAGGTCTCAATGTCGGTGACCTTGGTCTTGATAATGTCGCCACCCTTGCCGATAAGCTCGACCTCGGAATCCTTCTTGAGGACACCACGCTCGACACGGCCGGAAGCAACGGTACCACGGCCGGCGATGGAGAAGACATCCTCAACGGACATCAGGAAAGGCTTGTCCAGGTCGCGGACGGGGGTAGGGATCCACTCGTCGACAGCCTGGAGAAGCTCGTCAATCTTTTGCTCGCCAATCTCGGGGCGCTTGTTCTCGAGGGCGCAGAGGGCGGAGCCCATGATGACAGGGCTCTCGTCGCCGTCGAAGCCGTACGAGCTCAGCAGCTCGCGCATCTCCATCTCGACGAGCTCCAGCATCTCGGGATCCTCGAGAGCATCGACCTTGTTGACGAAGACGACAATCCTCTGGACACCGACCTGGCGGGCGAGCAGCAGGTGCTCACGGGTCTGGCGCATCTGACCGTCCGAGGCGGCGACGACGATGATGGCACCGTCCATGTTGGAGGCACCAGTAATCATGTTCTTGATGTAATCCTCGTGGCCCGGGCAGTCGACGTGGGAATAGTGCCTCTTGTCGGTCGAGTACTCGATGTGCGCCGTGGAGATGGTGATACCACGTTTCCGCTCCTCAGGAGCCTTGTCGATGGAGCCATAGTCGAGGAAGCTGGCCAGGCCCTTCTCGGCTTGCCTCTTGGTGATGGCGGCGGACAGAGTCGTCTATTCAGGTGACTGAGTGTTAGTCGAGTCTGAATTCACGCGCTTGCGCATTTATCCGAGGTAAGAATAAAAAAGAGTACCTTTCCATGATCAACGTGACCGATCGTACCTACACGATCACATCTGTCAGTCCCTTACTTTCTCTCGAGGAGGCCGGCTCCGTCTTCAAGCATACCAATGTTTACGTGGGGCTTGCTGCGCTCATAGACGGCATAGGTTCTGGAGAGGTTGAGGATAGGGGAAGCGCTCTGGCGCTGGAGGGTGATGAGAGGGTTGGCGGGCTTGCGCAGGGAGACGCGAGCGGTCCGCAGGAACGGCGCCAGCGTCCTGAGAGAGGCAGACATCTTTGGTCAAACGTCGAGGAGGGAATTATACGAAGGAGCGGAGAGAGAAATAAAAATCAAAGAAAGAGTTCGAGGCTTGCGTGGGTCGTCTTGACAGGAGCTGCCTCTCTTGTCGTCTGGTCTGATGCAAGCAAAATTTACGACCTTGAGAAATTTCGGGAGTCGAGCCATCGAGCTAAGAACGCTAGCAACACTCCTAGGGTGGGGCATTTTGCCATTGCATTGGCGTCTACTATTCGTCCAAGTCGGGAGTCGCCGGATTTACAGGGGCAAGTTGATGGACCATAAAGGCATTTCGGTGATTGGTTGATGTATGGATACGCTATTCTATTGCACGCACACCCATCATCTTCTCTGAAAGTACAAGCTGACAAGCTCAAGACACCATGACCATTTCTAGCTGATCGTAATCCATATGGGCAACGTTCTTCAGAGGGCCGTCATCCAATTCTATGCCTGCGAATAAGTGGCTCTTCAGAGCGCGCTGCACTTCTTTCCAGGACTGCAGGACTTCGATATCCTCCTGAGCGTGTAGACCCCGTGCTTCTTGAAGCCATTCTGGTGTGCCAAACGGCCGCCATGGCTTCTCATCGGCCTTGCATTGAACCCATTTGCCAGTGGCGTGTTGGCTCTTTTCAGCGGACTCATCAAGTTCCGGCGGTGGTGGAGTCATGCCTTCGTTCAGGTAGGCCTTGATCCTGCCAATGGTGCAGAGCGATACTGAAGATAAAGAACTGTGACCTTCCGAGAGCTGCTCAATCAGCCCGGAATTCCCAAATCGCTGTGTCATGGTCAAAGCCTGGTGAAGAGGGGTAATTGGATCGATGGTCGTCGATATGAAGAGAATCGGAAATGACGTGTTGACTGGAGCCCTGTCCACTGTCGGGAAGCTGTCCCAATCAAGATATGGGTTATCCTCCACGTCGACCTCCCACCCAACACACCGTGCCATAAACCTCATGAACTGGATTATGAGTCAGTAAGAAGTACCTTCAATGCAAGCATCCCCCCAAAGAGTAAAGAACCTACCACGCCTGCGAAGGAAGAGGTCGGCGACAGCTCCTCAAACATCTTCTGCACTGCAGACAAAGGAAGATTATTCTGTCATGCGGGTCATCAACAGTCAGCATAGTGCA
The DNA here is from genome assembly GCF_004353045.1 of Thyridium curvatum. Lineage (NCBI taxonomy): Eukaryota > Fungi > Ascomycota > Sordariomycetes > Thyridiales > Thyridiaceae > Thyridium > Thyridium curvatum. Next base: position 258,092 of record NW_022156813.1, on the reverse strand, counting down.
GGGACTGCAGACGAAAGAAGTCCAAGTCATAACATACCAAGGCTTTCCAGTCGGCGCAACCTGTAGCGACTGGACTGTCCTCCGGAAACTGGGACAGGTATTGGTCGGCATGGCACATGACATCGACGTGTGGGCCTCCCATCAGACTGCTCAAGTCCGCATCTCGATGTAGAGAATCTACAATATAAGCGAGCGCAGGGAAGGACATGACCGGAAAGTACATCAAGACAAAAAGCGCCGCCTGCAGTTGAGCATGCGGAAGGAGAGCAGGGAGTCTGATCTGCTTCGAGATGACGATCTTGGGCTCCTCCTTGAGACTGTTCATAACACTCTCAAAGCGCGATCGGACGTCCTCGACATTGTCGCCTTTCCTGTAGAGAAGACAGTCCTCCTTCGCAGAGTGGCACAGAGAGAAGAAGCGGTCCAAGACCTTGTCCGCGTCTTGGATCGAACCCATCCAAGCCTGTGCTGTCAGTCTCTCTTGTCATTATGGTGGGAGGAGATGTATTTGCTTACATTTTTGAAGTAAATATCACTATCGACCACCCCATCTAGAACAAGTCTTCCCACTCGGTCGGCTGGGTTCAGCCTTGTCAGTCATATATTCGTCAGCATCAGGGGAGAAATTGCGGCCACGTACGGAACATTGCAGCGAAGGTAGATCCCAGGAATGTACCATAGCTCACACCCCAGTATACAAGCTTGCCACGGGTGCTCAACGCTGGGTCAGCGTCAGCCTCTTCTGGTGATGCCGTTGCAGGTTGCCTCATGCACGGCATTGCCTTGCTTTTGAGGCTCCGTGTCCACTCATCCCAAGCATCGACGATGGAGAGCATGTCCCGCGCCACATGCGGAGTGCCAACATATTTGAAGATGCTGTCCTCGGTGTTCTTGTCTGCGCAAAGCTTCCCCAGCGCCTTGGCGTGGACGTACATATCTTGAAGGGCGCTGGAGCTGTCATTGCCAACGCCAGCGGTCAGGCTCTGAAGGCTCCAGATCATGCGGTTCCTGACGACGCGGTTATGCTCATCGATCGACGCCGGGTCGTCGGCGTCATGCGATCCCATGAAGCAGTCGGCTTGCGGCGATGTGCCACCGATGCCCCGGGGGTCGAAGCCGATGATGTCGTGGTGTCGGCCCACCACTGCCTGCATGCCCGGTCCCGCGCTGAGGGCAAAGCCGGTCCCGCTTCCTCCGGGTCCGCCGGGGTTGATCAGGAGTGGGGACTCGGAGAATCTTCCCGACTCCTCGCTATGGCCCTCCCCAGGCAGCATAACGAGGGCAATGTGCACTTTGGGGTGGCTGGGAGACTCGCTCAGCGGGCGGCGATAGTCCATGGGCACGGTGAGCCGGGCACAGTAAAAGTTGCCGGCGTCGCGGAAGCATGGGGTCCATGACAGCTTCTCGCTCGGCTCAAGTCGGTCCCAGAAAGGGAGAGATTGATTGCCCTTGCCGTCATGATGGGATCCAAATGTATCATGAAGCCGACTTTGGTCTGGCCGCAGCCAAAGAAGTCCACAAACAGTGACGATGGCGGTAAGAATCCAGCGGCCCTTCTTGCTTGGCCGAGGTCGGCTTTGGCTAGCGTGATGAACGCCTTCCAACTTCTCGGACGACATCTTGACCTGATTCGTTCGACAATATTATTGATTTGTTGAATGTTTCGAAGAATGGTCCCAGCCAAAGGGACACAATGCCTCGAGGAGGCAACGAGAAGCTGACGAAGCTACATCCGGGGCTTTTTAGGCAGTAGAGCTCAGAAGCGGGGTTGCAGCGTCGCAGGCGTCGATCAGTCCAAGCCTGGCTTGGCTTGCCCAAGACGGCCATTTACAGCGTGAAGAGTCCAAGTGGTTTATGATTTAGGTGAAGTTATGATGTGAAATTTTATAAGGATATTGACGCGTCACAGTGAGCAAGCTCGATATAGGTATCTACTTACTTAGTTTACAAGTTGCACATCAGTGCGACGAAACCCGAGAAAGACTGCGACCAGCTCATCTGTAATCCTTGCTTTGTAAGTAAACCCTCAGGAGAAACGCAGATAATCACAGAGTAAAATATCAGGTCTCGGAAGTAAGAGGCATACCAGAACAGAATACCCATTCCATCTGGCCAAGAGATATCAAGGCGATATGACACATCACAACATTGAAGCTGGCACTTACACGGAAGCATCCATGCCAAGCGGGCCCCAGATTAGCTTGTTTTCCTCCCTAGCAGGGGCCAGTGCACGCAATTACAAAAATAGAAGCAACAAGCTCTTGCCAATGCGTCTCAACTTGGTCATCGAAGCTTTCGCCAAAATACTGGAGGCTTGAACCAAGCTTTCTTGCCGGGAAATCGACTGCAGGCCATGTCTTGTCCCCTCCCATCGCAGCCGTGACCATTGATTGAGAATCCTAGATCTATTGTTAACTCTCTCCATCATTGGGCCGTCTGTCTCTGTCCCATGTTTCTCAGGGGAGCCAGACCTGAGGCAAGCTACTCCATCAACATGCTGCCTCGAATGCACATGTATTCAACGCTATCTTTTTCGTCTAGCCGGGTGCGGCGTTCTGTCTCAGTCTTCTTGTTGAAAAGCTCCGGATTGTTCTTTTGCGGTGATCACCGTCAGGGCTTCAAGACTCCAGAGCATTCTGAGTCCTGCCAAGACGTGAGAGATAATGCCCGTGGCAGTCTAATTTTGGAACCCTGCCGCGAGACCTGGCACCTCGGAGACTCTTCTACTTCGTATGTCTGCGGTAGATTCACCGGGATATTCTACGGCGGCCGTTATCGACGGCTGGTTGGCTGCTGGTCGGCCTGCCGGGCACGGTTGAGGATGTTTTCTTGGCAAGGTCTCAGAAGTGACTGACCCACCTCGAAACACCGCGTTCGAAGCAACGTCGACCCCGGGCAACACACATGCGGCTGCTACTCAAATACTTCTTTGGGCCAAGCGGATGAAGCTGAGGGATCTCTGCCAGGGACCGGCTTTGGGACTTGGTCTCCCATTGTTGTCCTACCGGTACTTGGTCCCCTTGGCACCCCACGATATCAAAAGCCAAGAGATGTACATCTCGCCAAGGTACATCCCTTGGCTTTGCAACTCCATCTTACACACCGGATGCAGATACACCTGTCCTACGCCGCCAATGGGGGACTTGCATCCGTCCCAAACACTTCACCTGGCCCCCTCACGTCGTTCACAGCGAGCAAACCTCAGTCACGCCTCCAGTAGCCTTGTCGTCGACCAGTGTCATCCTTGTTTCACGCCTGGATGGCATCGTTTTCTTCCATCTTGGCAGACCAAAGTCCCCAGCAAATAGACTCGCCTAAGTCTAGGCCATGCTGAACCATTCCGTATGCTTCACATCCCCATCTTCGAGATACCCCTGTTGGCTTCTCCAAGTCCATCTCTTGGCCTTGTCTTGACTTTCTTGGCTCTTGGCTCTTGGCGAAGTTGCCGCCCAAGACGATATGCCGTTGCAGTCATGGCCAAGACGAGTATATAGCTGCCATCTGTGCCAATGTCTTGGGCAAGTCTTGTCTCTTTTTCTCGTCAGCTGGGCTCATTCACAATCTCTTTCCGTTTGGAACCGCCGTCTCCTTTGCGATACATTCACTTCTTTTCGCTGGTCGTATATTTTATAAACTTAAGTTTTATTTTCTTTCGTCACGTTGTGTCATCATCCGCCTTGTGCCCAGACTATAGGATTTCATCATGGTTCGCTACGCTCTTGTCGCCTTTGCTGGCTTGGCCGCTGCACTCCCACTCAACATCAACCTGGGAGCTTACTCACCTGCTCTGGTTGTTGGTACGTCATAAGGAGGAATGCAGTGACCCCCCACACCGAACTCATAACTGACAAGGCGACAGGTGATGGTGAGATTAGCTTCGGTGGCAGACAGGATGTGTCCAATCTCATGAACGCCCTCGAGGGCGCCGCGGTTAATGCTGCAGGCCAGAGGGCCAACACAAACGGTGCCGCTGCCCCGGAAACACCAGCGGCACAGCCCCCGGCTGCTGTTGCCAATGCGGCTGATCCCAGCCTCCAAGAACAGGTCAGTCTTGGCCCTTACCTAAGATTTACATGCATGCAGGCCGGGATACTGGGCTGGGTCCGAGAAACATTTCATGGGATTGAGACACTAACACAAGGCGCTGGATACAGGCACAGCAGATTGCCTCCCTCCAAGGTCTAGGCAAGGAGATTGCCCCCCGAGTCGCCGTCGAGAAGCGAGATCTCACCGGCTTCGACCGCGCCCTCAAGTTCGCCGAAGTTGCTCTCGAGAAGGGCCCCAAGGTCCAGCTCGGTACCGGCGCTGAGGGCTCCGGCGTCGGCATCATCGTCGACAACAACAAGCAAGCCGCTGCACGACCGGGAAAGGGCGCCGAGGGCGAGGCTAGACCTGCACCTGCCGCACCTGCCGCACCGGGTCGTGCCGGTGCTGCCGAGAAGCGTGACGTCGTCACCGGCAGCGAGGCGGGCGTCAAGCCGTTGCGCACCCGCGTTACTACCATGTATGTCCGCTCTGGTGTCCCTGCTTGTGAGTAGCACTCTGTTCCCACAATGGCGATCCTACCTCCCTTTCCTCTCTCGGAATTTCGCAGGGGAAAACGTCGTTCCATTACTGATATCCTGTGATGCAGCGATGCAAGGCACGAGTAACGAGGCCCGCAGCGTCGCGGCGGCCGTCCCCCGAGCCGCCGGCCCCGTCTCTGCTCCCATCTCTGGCCGCAGTGATACCATTGACTCCCTCAACCTTAATGTTGACGGCGATCAAGGCATCACGATGACCTTTGTGGAGCAGATCGCGGACGACAACCAGTGAACGGACAAGGTTGTGTTCTTTTTCTATTCTATTCTCAAGAAAACACATACCGAGAAAAAGACAAAAAAAAATAAACCCAGAGGAGGGAGGTCATTCGTGTTGCACGCCTCATCCTGGAACATACAGATGGACAAGCCTTAGCGTCCGCAATGTGTATACTTTTTTCTTCTCTGGGACCGCATTTCTCCATCATGTACCTCTGAGCTGTGAAGATGGGGGGGACACCCTGCATGTTTTGAGGTGTTTTGTGGCGTTAGTTATTCAGGGACGGATAATTTTTGGTCATGTCCTTCTCCAAGGAAGCAATGGCGTTGTATGATCACTTCGGCGGCACTTTAGACTAGGCAAACATTCATGACGGCATTCCAAGCCCCGACGTTGCGATGCAATGAAGCTAATGTGCTCTGTGTCATCACAGTGTAGATCGAGATTCTGTCATCTTGAGCCTCGACTCCGTGCCTATCTATGTACATGTCGCTCCTAGCAGAGCGATTTCTACACTTCTCGCTTTCTTTCCGTCACGATGCAGAGCAGATGGCAAGAGACAGTCGGCCCTCCGCCCTTGCTCTCATCTCACCCTTCTCCAGAGTCCAACCAACCCTGCCGGATGCTCGAACTTTAGCAATAAGATCTTGTCAGGGTCGCAGCAGCAGCCTTTCCTTATCTATACTCCCCAGTCAAAGCCAGACGGGGGCCTGACACCTGCATGCGGCAATGAGAGGCGAGGGGGCCTTCAATAGTAGATTGTCGCGTTTCAGTCGTCGGATCGACACCGACGGGGTATCAAAGCGCCGGGACATGGAGGATTCATGGCAAATGCCACCCCAGCCCTCCCGCAAAAGATCTTCCGGAAGAAGATGGGAAAAAGAAAAAAAAGATAAATAGCATATCCTTCCTTTTCCGTAGATCGCCCCCTTTTCCCGTTCAAAGATATTTATAGCTCAAGACTGCTCGTTTGCCTCCTGGGCAGTCAAACTAAGCAATATCCAGTGGATCTTTCATGCCGAGACGGGACAGAGTAACTATTCTCGTCCATATCCATGCCGATGATGATGATGATGATGATGATGATGAAAAATGCTGACTTTGTAGGGAGGGTCAAATGCACGCAAATAGAAACTCATCTATAAGATCGCCCTTTGTCTCAAAGGGGAAGATCCCCTCATTTATCCCACTCCTTGTACGCCTTTTGTTTCTGCCTCGTGTTCCAGCCCAGCTTGCCGCTGATGCTGTTGACCCAGTCCTCGCTGCGGCGGCCGGGGGCCTGCACCGAGGCGAAGGGGTACCGGCTGGCGCTGATGGTGACGTAGTCGCCCGGCTTGAGCTCCATACGCTCGCGGCCGTCGAAGCTCGCCCAGGAGGAGGTGCGGGCGTTGTAGGGGACACCGACGCGCAGGACGATGGTGTCGGGCAGGATGATGGGGCGGAAGGACAGTGTGTGCGCGCAGATGGCCGTGACCAGCATGACCGGGTTCTCCGGGTGGCAGAGGGATCCCCCAGCGGCGAGGTTGTAGGCCGTCGAGCCCGTGGGCGTGGAGACGCAGATGCCGTCGGCCAGGACGGAGGTAAAATGCTCGTCATCGCCGAAGATCTCGGTGTACGACATGGCTGGTAGGTATGTTAGTGACACAGGTGCGCGTGCACTGTAGAATAGACAATTGACAACATACTAGGATTAGGACCTCTGTCCACAACGACCTCGTTCAGGATCTCGAAGGTTCCGTCCGGTCGATGAGTGTGCTCATCGTCTTTCTCCTCGCCGATAAGCTCCTCGACTAGATCCCGCATATCCTCTTCGTCGTCCAGCTCATCATGGCTGCCATCTGACAATTGGGGCATGGGCTTCTTCTGGCTTCTCATGATCGTTCCCTCAAACCTCAGCCTCAAGCTCACGGTGACACCCTCATTGAACGCTGTCGTCAGGGTACTTTGATAGCCTTCAAAGTCGAATTTGGTGAGAAAGCCCAAGCTGCCGAGGGCGAAGCTCAGGACGGGCGGCACGATCCTCTGGAAGAGCCAGCTGGCATATAGGACCGTGCCATCGCCACCAAGAGTGATGACAAAGTCAAAGGTATGCGGCCTCGCCCGCGGCATTCCCTCATCCCACCAGCGCAAACGCCTGGCGATGTCCTTGCTCGCCTCCTCGGAGACCTCTCCAGCCTCGACGTAGTCCTTCTGTAGCTCCTCAATGAGCCCGGCCGCATCGAACTTCTTATTGTCTTTGAGGCTTCGCTCCAGGTACACGGTATATCGGACGTCTCTGTCCTTGTCCAACAACCAGCGCGTCAGTTCCCGCGTCTTCGGGACCAAGTCTTGGTCGTAAATCTTGGTGAGCAGGAAGATGGTCTTGACTCTGAACTTGAGCCTCATGCTGCCCAGTCTCCGGCTTAGCTCGCGCACGCCCCAAGCCATCTCGCTCAGCTGCTTCTTGGTGAGGAGGCGGCTGTGCATAATGTCATGCTCTGCAGCATCGAGATCAATCTGGGAGGCCGATTTGGCGATCTCCTGCCTCCACTCTTTCTGGTCCGTCTGGCCGGCTTCGCTTCCGTCACTAAAGTCCACGGCCAGTGCAGGTGTATTGGCGCCAGAGCCTCGAGCTGATCTATGGTGATGTGCTCCCTTCGGCTCGACCTTGCGGTTCAGGCCAAGCTCCTCAGCCGCATCAGAGTTGTGGTTCGCAACGGTAGCATGCTCGACCCGAGGGGTACCTGCAGCTTGGGCGCGCCTTTGTGACTCGAGAAACTGGTGGACTACGCAGTGCGCTTTGTTGTTGGACTGTCGGATCTTGGGCGGGGGAGTCTCGGCTGCGACAAGGGAACTCTTCCTCCGGTAAGGATTCGAAGGGTCGAACATGACCTGGCGATTGAACGCGTGATTAGTCAAGACAGCCTTTGCACAGCAAGAAATGAAGATCCAGCTTTGGATGTAGCTTTGGATGTGATTCTCACCTCTACCGCCTTGTGGTCCTCGTCGCTGGCACTTGAAGGGCCATCATTGAGTCCGTCCTCGAAGGTGATGTGCTTGTCGCTGTTGTGGTCCTTCGGCGCGCCCATCTTGCCAGGCGCTGGGTGGCGAGAACAGCAGATTCGGTGAACCTGTGATGTCCGGTAATCTTGAAGATACTGGGTAAAATGATATTTTCGAGATGCTTTATTTACAATGCGGTGACTATGTACAAAACCTCTCGAATGTGAGTCCTGCACATTGCTGTCTCAAAGAGGAATGAAAGGGCGACAAATCCGATCTGTTCTTTGCGACGGATCTCGTCTGCCCCTCCTCCAGGGACAAGCACTGCAGCGTGGGGGTTTCAATGATTACAGGGCACGGGCCACAGGGAATGACGTTGTGAAGCTGCTGATCAATCTGTTGATTCAGCTGGGCTAGGCGTTGAAATCGCCTAGAGTGACCATTTCTCGTGTCAGTGGGGACCAATCACCGTCTTGTTCCTGTGTACTATCTCTCAGCTGAGGGCTGGAATAGCATGACTTTCAAGATGCGACCAGTACAAGAGCTGACTGCTGTTGGTTTAAATCAAGACACTATGAAGTAGAAACAAGAATTACAGCATTCAACTACAGCATTCAGCAACCCTACAGTTTTGCTTGTACGGAGGAGATAACTTCTAGTTATAGCAGTGGTTCTTGTGTAGAGCTATCACTATATTATCCATCTCTCTCATCAATAGTTCAAAGCAATATCATCTAAAACGTTTGAACCGGAAATGATTCTATATTTCCATGGATAACTAGATCTATAAGTAGACTACCTGCCCGAATGCCAGTGTCTTTACGGTGTTCCGCTTCTTGAATGCTGATCCTTTCAACGAATCCTTTATGCTTTGAGCACTTTCAGAGCAAGGGAAGGGGCCAACAGACACTGTTGATCGAAGCGGGCATTCTCCCGTAACCCACATATTTTGTGACATAAATCGTGATATGGCTATCGAGTATGAGCCAGTTTAGTCGACACAAGCTTCAAAGTTGCGGGCTGAGCAGGTTCACTCCGTAAATATGAAGCGCTGGACCTTTCGGGGAATCAACGAAAATCCAACAGAAAATCGAGATACACGCAGAACCACAACTAACTTAATACGACTGGCATAGTAGAGTAGGTCATGCGTACCAGTATTGCCTGGTGATTTGTTAGCACTAATTACAGGATGTTACTACAAGAACTTGGGAGACCCAATTGCTAAGGACGCCAATAGTCTAGACAGGGTCTATGAGGCCAGGGTTATGCCGGAATCTCCGCTTTCCCAGGCACAAACGAGGCGAATAGGATATGTCCCGAGGGTACGGACTGACGGCCGTCAAACCGTAGTGCCATGAACAAGACGCTCTGGCTATGATAGTCCTTCCTATAAGTGGCGGCGAATCGGGGTTGGAGCCCCTGCGCTGGCCCGGTTAAACTTCGGAGCATTCCTCCGAGCAGCAACCAGGCATGTGCCACCCGGGGAATGGCTGCTTTCTATCTTCTGCCAGCTACATCGGTGACGAAGTGCCTCACTCCTTCACAGTGCCTATCTTGACCTGGCTTCATGCTTTATGTCCTCTCTTTTGCCACTACCTACCCCGCGCCGTCATCACACACTGCCAACGCCCCCGTATAGTGTAAACGAAAACTTGGAAGGCAGGTCCCAAAGATCAGGGTCCAAGTCTGGAGAGTAGTACGTGAGAAAATTTGTTGTAAAAGGATGCGCTAACTCCCCAGTCTTTAGTCTGACCGTCTTCGTAAAGCACCATTCTTGCCTGTCCATCGTGTCTCGAGCACAGTTTATAGCCCTTTACAAGCCTTTGTAACTGGCTACTGAAGTCATGGCAGACCTCGTCTGGCACCAGGTCACACCGGGTGTTTGGGAACGCGACGCTGATGAAATCGAACAATCCTATGCCGTCTCTGCTAAGTGGTATGAAGGGAGTGGTCGCATGTATTTTGCTATCACGGGCCATCTCTCAGTGACAATCTCTTTATCCAAAGAGTTTATCAGCAGGGACAAAGATGTGCAAGAACAATTCGAAGCCGCGCTACGGGCTGCCTGGCTACAGACACGATACGACTACCCAACTATCGCGTCTGTTGTCACACTTGACAAGCAGAGTGGAAGATGGAAGAAGACATACCATACCCTTCAGACGTCAGAGGCTCGAGACGACTGGCTACAGGAGACTTTCAAGACAGTTTCCTCGGACCGAACTGGTGTAGAGTGGGCGAACTCTGATCCTCCCGCGCCCAAAATGCCTACACTGTTCGTCATCAAACCACCCGAGCAGGTCGATCAAGTCCGTCGAGACCTTGTCCTTCGGTCTCCGCACGACATCATTGACGGCATCGGCACGCTCCTGCTCCTAAACAATCTCATATCGCACGCTTCAAAAGCATATGCTGCTGGCGCTCCACTACCGAAGTTCCCTCTCGACGGCTCCGAGGCGGGCAATCTGAGCCCTGCATATCGAATTGCCGCTGCAGTACCCGATGTGCCAACCCCTGCCCAGCAAAAGAGATTAGACGGGCTCGTACCCAGAAATGCTCCTCCAAAGCAAGACCCTGGCGTGGATCTACTCGGCATCCCGTATAGGAAGGGTATCCTCATCCCCGGACGTCACCAGCGTGTTGCACTTACTCTCTCTACGGGGGAGACGTTGAGGCTCACTGCTGCATGCAAAGCAGCGGGTGCCACGGTCACCCACGCCTTCCACGCAGCCATCGCTCTGACTCTGCGTGATCTTCAGGAGAGACGGCCAGAGGAGCGTCGGGTCAGGTACGTGGGCTATATCCTGCGCAACGAGCGCGGCAGATGCGTGCCGCCCTACAACTCGCCCAAGCACGCGGCGGCACTCTACCACTCGGTACCTCAGAAGAGTCTCATAGTCGATATGACGGTGCCGATGCAAGGGGAGGAACTCTCTAGCGAGAAGTCTCAGGAGAACTCCCGAGAAGAGTTTCGGCGGATCTTGGATATCACGAAGGAATTCTACCATAGTGTTCGGGACGATGTTGATCACTATGCGATAGCACCTTATATCTGGGCGGCAGGTATTCCCAATCTACCACCCATTGCGGAGGGTAGGACGCTCCCGGTCCCTCCTCCGGCTGTCCTTGCTCCCGTCACGATCTCTAGTATGGGAGTTGTTGATAAGATCATAACCCCAAATACTGGACCCTTTGAGTTGCACGACCCCTGGGTTACCGGCGAGGAACTACGTAGTGGTCTTGGGCTATTTTTGGGGGCTTTCCGGGGCCAGCTATGCCTCAGCGGTGCTTACAACGATGCCTGGCATGGGAAGGAGAAGGTATTGGGTTACTTGAACCAGTGCAAGGAAGCTGTGTTTCGCGGCTTTGGTATCTAATATAGCTAGCCATTATACAATCTACAACATGCACAACTGAGCGGTGAGGTACGATAGAGGGGACACGCATGGCGAAGTTCTACGGACTACCAATCGTTCTATCAAAGTGACAAAGAAAGAAAGAATGTCTACAGCTTCCCCTTCGCATCCACCAGCTCCTCCACCTGGGCAAACTGGTAGTAGTACTCTAGACTCTGCGGGTTGGCCAGCGTGCCGCTCGCCTTGATCTTCTGGCCCGAGACGATCTGCTTGACGGGCAACTCGACCTTCTTGCCGTTGATCGTTGTCTACTTGCACGTCAGCTCCATTCCATTCCATTCTTTTAAAAACCCTCGGTTTGAACAACAGAAAGAAAAGAAGAAGAAAAACTCACCGGAATCTCAGGCGTCTCAAAGATGAACCTGGGCACGTGCCTCTTGCTCAGGTCCCGCGAGATGGCCTCCCTCAGCTCCCGCACGAGCGCCCCGTCGAACCGGTGGCCGGGCCGCATCAGCAGGAAGAGCACGACGCGCTCGTCGTGGTCGACCCCGGGCCGCCGCTGGCCGACGCACAGCGACTCGGCCACGCGGTCCGCGAACCGCCGCTCCACGACGCCGTAGATCTCGGCGGACCCGAAGCGCACTCCGGACGGGTTCAGCACGCCGTCGGCGCGGCCGAGGAAGGCGATGGAGCCCGTGGCCGGGTGCACGGCGCAGAAGTCGCCGTGGGCCCAGACGTGCCGGAACCGCGCGAAGTAGGCGGCGCGGTACCGCGGGCCCGGCGGCGGGCCATCCCCGTCGCCCCAGAAGAAGCAGGGCACGTTGGGGAAGGGGTGCGCGGCGACGAGCTCGCCCGGCGTGCCGGCGTCGACCTCGCGGCCCGCGGCGCCGTCCTCCTCCTCCTGCAGGGAGTCGAAGATGCGGACGTCGACGCCCAGGGACGGGCCCTGCGTGCCGCCGACGTAGACCGGGGTCAGCGGGTTGAGCAGGCCGAAGCAGCCCGCGATGTCGGTGCCGCCCGAGATGTTGCCGAGCTGGACGTGCGCGGGGAACCCCCGGTCGTAGAACCACTCGAACAGCTGGTCCGACAGGACCATGCCCGTGCTCGTCACGACCTCGAGGCTCGACACGTCGGCCACGTCGCGCGGCGCCAGGCCGGCCTTGGCAAACTCGAACATCCAGCGCGGGCTGATGCCGAGCTTGGTGACGCGCTGCCGCTCGACCAGGCGCGCCAGCACGCGGGCGTCGGGCTGGAAGGGCGAGCCGTCGTACAGCACGGCGCGGGCGCCGAAGAGCAAGGGGGCCACGGCGGCGACGTACATGATCCAGCCCGTCGTCGTGTACTGCATCGCGACGGTGTCGCGCGAGACGCGCTCGTGCAGGTGGCCCTCCTTGAAGTAGTTGACCATGCAGCCGCCGACCGAGTGCACGATGGCCTTGGGCATGCCCGTCGTGCCGGACGAGTAGCAGATGAGGTACGGGTCCGAGAAGGGGATGCGCACAAACGGCGGCGGCGGCGGCGCGCCCGCCTCGCGCCCGCCCAGGAAGGAGGCCCAGGTCTCGGCCCGGGGCACGCGCGAGACGTCCTTGGCCTTGGCGAAGCGCGGCACCGAGATGATGCCCGACAGGTTGCTGCACTCCTTCATGCCGTTCATGACCTCGGTCATCTTGTCGCGGAGGTCGATGGTCTTGCCGTTGTAGATGGCCGAGTCGTCCATAAACACCAACTAGAGCAGGCTCATATTAGTCCACGATTCTCCTTTCATCAGTGTCTGTCTGCCTCAGACGGTCACGGGAGGGGTCCCAAAAAAACGAACCTTGGGGTTGACCTGCACCGCCCGCTGCAGTATCCCCGTGACGCCCATGTCCGTCGAGCTGCTGCTGAAGATGCCGCCCAGCCAGCTCGTGCCCAGCCAGACGAGCAGCGTCTCGACGCTGTTGGCCCCGACGACGACGACCCGGTCGCCCCTCTCGAGCCCCCTCGCCGCCAGCGCGGCCGCGACCTTGGCCGCCTCGGCGCGCAGCTCGCCCCACGTGGCCTCGCGCAGCTCGCCGCCGCCCTCGCGCACCGACGTCACGGCGACGTCGGCGTCCCTCTTGGAGCCGGGCGCGTTGGCGTTGGGGTAGAGCATGTTCTCGGCAAAGTTGACGCGGACGCCCTCGAACCAGCGCGGCACGGCGTCGATGGGCGCCGACTCGTCGACCGGCCGGTCGTAGCTCCCCTCGTAGATGTAGCCCGACGAGTCAAAGATCTGCGACCAGAACGCGGAGCGCTGGCTGATGCTGTACTGGTGCAGGTCCTGGAAGGTCTGTAGAGGGCGGAGTAGTGTATTAGAAAACGTCAGCAAGAGATGCCTTGTACATTTATCCCAGGCCGTCATTGAACGATTTTGGGGGTAGTCTACTCGCCTTGAGATTCAATCCGTGTTTCCTGTTCACTTGCTGCATGAACTTGTACATGGCTGTGCTCTTGGGATCTGGGTGCTCCCAGAGCTTCCTGGGGACTGTTGCCGAAGCCATTGTGACCAGTACCAGTTGACCTAGACAGTCTCCTTATTCGATCCTGAAAAGAAAGGACGTCCTTATAAATATAAGGTCGAGGACGAAATCCCAAGCTTCAAAGCTAGTCAGAGATGTGGCAGCAGCCGGGCCGTTAACCCTCAACCGCGACGACCGAAAATGCCCAAGGTCCAGACTAAAAAGGCAAGGCACCGCACCGCGCCCAAGTCGGAGGTATTCCCTAGACGTTCGTGATGAGGGCTTTCAGAGGCCTACAGACATTCCAGAATCTCTCGCTATGAGGCCATGCCAATGATGAGTCGTAGTTCTAACTTTGAGATCGAATGAGGAGGGGGGAAGAGCACAAAGATACGGAGGGGAACACAAAAAGGCGAGGAGTAGTTCCGCAGAGTCTCGAGACCAGGGTAACACACAAACTGCTTACATCCGCTTCCAAAGTGCTTGAGCCCACTTGGTCTGCTGCGGCTTGCCTAGAGTGCGGAGAAAAGTTGGGGTAACAGCGCAGGAGCCGATGACCGGCCCTCTCTGATAGCTCTGATAGCATCACTTAGGCATGTCGAGAGACTGAATGGTGGTGCTAAAATCATAGCTGAATTAGGTCATTCCGAGGAGGCTAGTCTTGACTATCCCGAGCCTCGGCTCTTCTCTTATTGTACAAACTTGCAGCTTTCATCGTGCTTCACACTTTCCTCGCCCCCCAATCCTGTATCAGAAACCAATCGAATGAAGCAGCCGGACGCCAGGCTATTCGCCCAATTTTGCCAACCAAGCCCCGCAGATATCATAAACCCAAGGCAAAAAACAAAGATGATACAACGATAACAACAATAGCCCCGCAGGTGTTCTGCCAGTAATCGTGAAGGAAAAGTAAGCAGAATCGTGATTCGTACACCGCATGCCGCCTGCCGCCTCCAGGAACCCCCTCCTCCATGCAGAGAGCGAGACGGGCCAATCTGTTTGGCCTCTCACATGTACGGCATCCACAAGGCGTCGCACAGAGCCAGGTTCAGTGGGTTGACCGCCTTGGCAATCAGATCGATGACCGTCTGGTTGGCCGGGAGGTTGCCCACAGGAGCCTGCGCGAGACTGACTGCCCGCTTAACAATCATGTCGCTGTTGGTCTGCACCGTCTCTCGCAGTTGCGCCTCGGTGAGGTTGGCGTTGCGATGGCTGCTGGTAAACCAGAACATCATCTCGTCCCTGACAAACAAGGCCAATGCGTGCTCTAGCTCGAACTCGGGCTCGGTGAGGCACCGCGCAATCGCCATGATTGACGCGCTGAAGATTCCTTCCGTCGCCAACGGTCCCATAAGTGTTTGAAGGTTGGGGGTAAGCCGGAAAGGCACCGGCTCTTGATTGTGGAAGAAGGGCTTGGAGGATGCCATGAACGACATAAGTTCGGAACCCCAGATGTTGCCCGAGCCACGAGCGATGCTGATCTTGTGAGGATATCGCTTGTCAATGTAAAGGATGTACGTCATGAAAGTCAATGCCGCAAGCTGGTACGAAAATCGTCGCCTGAACAGCCAGAAAGCCGAGAATTCGGGGTAGGCGCTTTGGAAATACTCCAGCGCAATTGTATGCGGGACCCATTTCTCCTGGATAGCCGTGAGGACCTCCAGTCGAGCCGTTGCTGTACGCTCGCTAGGCTGTGAGGGTGTGTTAGCACTGTGGATTGCATGACTGCCTGCCGCGCCGCAACTTACCTTGGCATCTCCCAAACCTCGGAGCTTCTCCATTGTGAAGAACACAGGCTCATCCTTGGACATGCCGTTGCGTCGGCAGTGATCCTCGTAGATGCCTTGCAGGGTAATGTACGAGGTATCTTCCTGCACAATGCGGATGTGCGGTGCCAGAGGTACCATGAGCGGCAGCGTGAACTGCAGATCACGCCGACGGCTCTCCTTCTTACGGCTGAGGCGTTGGTTAAGTTGTCTGAACAGCTGCAAGATCCTCTCCTCGCGGCGGCAGTGTCTCGCGGCCGGATGCTGCACAGCGAACGAATGTACACTACCGTCGTGGCCGCGAATCTTGAGGCGCCTGTGGGAAACGCCGATAGTCCTGACTAGGTCTACGTTCGGCAAGAAGCGCTCGATCCGGATAAAGTCTTGGTTCTTGTCCTTATGTTGCAAGTACTGGCCCGGGATCTCCACGTCGTCGAACTTCTGATAGCGGAACTCGCTGAGGTGAGGCGAGAATGACTCGAGGGGTAGGTGTGCGGCCCGGCGATCAAGCTTTTCCTCAAACTTGTCCCGCCATTTGCGGAGTTTATGGATGTACTCGAGCATGGTTGGCTTGACCTGAACGAAATCGACCTCAAAGCTAGGTCGGATGTGTGCTGGAAGCACTGTCTCCGCGAATCGAGTGATGTTGGTCTCTGTGGCCGAAGGTAATTTGACGTCTTTTGCGTACGACGTGGGCATGCGGCTCACGTACGCAAGACCGTCGTTCAGGAGCGCCACGATCAGTCGATACGCGTCCTCGTCCGGCGGACACTTGAAATGCTTCTGGATTTGGTCGACCATGGTTTCCATAGACAACGCCAGGAGTGGGAATGCAGACTTGAGCACACTCATTATTTCCTCCGTGAGCTCCCAGGGCGGCTTCTTCTGTGCAGTGCCGTTCTGCTCGTTGCCTTGTCCTTGAGTGTTGCCATTGGCAACAGGGGCAGCAGCAGAAGCCGCTGGAGCGGCAGGCGCGGCAGGTGCCGCAGCTGGGGTTGCAGGTTGATCGGTGCCCTCAGTCTTCACTGGTTGCGGTGTCTCCCCATTCGCGGTCGCGGGTCTCGAACCTCCCTCAGCCTTGGCGGGGACAGGAGTATCCTGTTTGGGCTGTGAGGGGGAGCTGCTCGGCTTGGACGCCGCAGCCGCAGACTGGGCGCGCTGTTGACGAGCCTTGGCCTTGGCCTCTTGATTCTTCTTGATCGCCAGCATGTCTTCCCGGTTCGTTCGCAGTTGGAAGTAGAGCGCCTGAGGATACGACTTGGCAATCTTGACAAGAATGGTATGGACGCGCGGGGCCTCCTTGTGGCCAAGTCCTGTCAAGAGCTGAGGAATGAATGTGATCCAGTACCAGGTGGGTGTCTCGCCCTTGAAATCATCAAAGCCAGCCGCAATTGTGCCATGGGCATCATCCAGACTCAAGAGCCACAGGATTCTGGCGATGAGTTTTCGAGACTTGGCACTCTTGTAGCTGCCTGCTGCTTGAAGGTAGCAGGTGACTGCTTGACGAGCAGAGTTCATGTCGGTCGGGTCCTCCTTGAACTTCCTATCGTTGAAGTAGCCCCATTCAGCCCACGCCTTGGCAGCGGTGATGTCGAAGTAGAGGGCAGTCCCATAAGCATTGTCTGCTTCATCCTTCTGCTTCAACTTTTCCAAGAACATTCCCTTGAGAGTGTAGAACTCGGCCTTTTGAGGTGCACTAAAGTAGTTAAGATTGGTGTTGTTGATCACATCCAATCCACTCGTCAGCTCGTCCGGATTCTGGTAATGGCACTTGGCCTGCTCTCTAAGTTTGAGGAACGCTTCTTGAATCTCGATATTGGGGAGCGTATAGATGCGGCTGAGTTGATTGATGCAGACCTCGGGCAGGTTGTGCTTCCGGGCGACATGAGCGAAGCGATTGATAATCCAGGCCGTCTCGTGGTAGCCTCGGTAAGCAAAGGAGACACCTCCAGCTGCCGAGTTTTGTGGCTGCAGAAGCTGAAGGTAAGTGGCATTGATGAGTCCGAAAATATGCTGACGCCATGTCACAAGGTCTTGCCAAGCCGTGATATCGTCCCAGGTATTGGGCAAGCGGTCACGCCAGGCACCCAAAAGCAGCTTGAGCTCGCCAGACTTCACGTCCAGGTTGGCTTGAGTAGTGTTGGCGAGGCTTCCACAGATGACGCTGGCATCATGAAGCTCCACTAGCTGTTGGAAGTTCTGCAGCAGCGGAATATGTGCGTTTGTGAGAAGCACCGGCAGCTGGTGCCACTTCCTGATAGACAGCTGGATTGCCTCATCGGTGACTCGACTGAACTCCTGCAGACTCTCTTGTTTATTGTGGAACTTCAGAAGCGACATGAACGCTTGGAAGAAAGCCCGCCGAGGAGTCGGGGCATCCATGACGCCCTTGATCACGCCATCTAGTTGCTCGCGTGAGGTTGGGTCTTGCCAGGTTTCTGGGTTGCGCCAAGCGCACTCCAACAGCAGATCTTGGAAGTTCTCATGCTTTGCGAAGTCCTGCAAAATCTCCCATTGCTGCAACTTCTGTGCGCAAAGGACCCAGTGATCCTCCCACAACATGTATTCGCCTTGCGAGAATGGGATGACTCCAGTCCGAGCCTTTATCTGGGCTGCTTCATACATCTTCTGCGCCTTGTCCCACATGCCGTTTTGCTCGTAGGAGAGGGCTGCATTTGTCTCGACGAATTGGCAACGGCGTCTCCAGGTTCCGTAGAAGAGATCATCCTCCTGCAAAGCAGCATACAGCTCGACGAGCGCATCAAGAGTGCTCTCTCTAACATTATTAGAGTCGACCTCTGGCTTGATGGCTGCGTTCTCGAGTTGGACCAGAGCCGTGTACCAGGCGTCAAAGGTTTTGGCTTCATATTTGAGAACGTGAGGAGGAATCCTGCATTCTGGCCAAGACTTGGCAGCGCCCGCGAGGAGGGATTGAATCACATTCGGACGTTTCTCCAGTTGCCGAGTATGGAAGTCCTTGGTCAGGAGTACGACCAAGCCACGTTCGAGATCGGTGCGCTCTTCCCGCACTGTCGCTGACCAGAACATGGGGAACAGAGCTACCCAGAGCTCATGCGCGAGCTTGGAATCGATGTGCTGAAGTTGGGTGAGTGGCTCGACAATGTCTCGAATCTTGACATCGCCTAGCTCGGAAGCGAACTTCCGATGTCCCGCCATGAAGGCTTCATACTTGTCATCAGCCATTGTCGTAGGCTCCCTTGCATCTTTCGCATAGGTGTTGAAGAGAACTGATGGTCGAACAAGCCGAGGATCTTGAGGGTGCAGCTGTGCAGCTGCGCTAGTCTCGACCGCGCCCAGGAGAAGCTGTGAAGCCTGTGCTAACCAGTACGAGTCTGCAAGGGTATCCCAGTTCTGCGATGTGATGACATACGAAAGACGGGCACTCGCAGTTCTAGTCAGGCTCCGGTCAAAGATGGTCATGAAACGGCTGCGCATCTCGACATCTTGTGCTCTCGTACCGATGAGGAATGCGTGCTCCAAGCGCACAGTAAGCTCTGTGCGGGTGATCTTAGGATCCTCGTAGATGCGAATGACGAGCGCCAAAAACTTTTGGAGCATGGTTGGGTCTTGTCTATGCTCAAAAGAAAGCATCTTGTGAAGAACAGCGGTCTTTTCTTTCAGCGTTGGCCAGGTGCCCTCAGACCGGAAAATCCAGTCTTCGACCATGTCCAAGATCTTCTCACATAGTGCGATGTGTTGCGACTTCTCGACCAACGTTGCAAGGACGCTGAGGAAAGGTCGTCGATTATCGCCAAGGATTTCCATGCGCTTGGCAGTCACATCGATTGCTTTCAGGATCAGGCCCGACTGAATCTCCAGGTCATACTCATTCATCTGAACCGGCGCGTTGGGATCTTGTGAACGAGGGTTAGGAGCACCTAGGTTGGAAACGGCGGTGTAGTGTGAGATGTGATCACGGGCAAGCTTTGATTGCAAGGACTTCATGATAGCCGGTACGTGATTGTCGATGGTCGAAGGGCGTCGATTACCCAGAGACCAGAGAATGTTGATACCGGCCACGTAGTTTCCAGCATTCATGGTCTCGGTCGCGATGTTGGAAAGGAAGGCAATAATCTCTGACGGCTGGCTCTCAGACTCGCCTTCTGCATCAGCATCTTCCATCGTGACATCCTCTGAATCAACAGGCACGGCGTCAAGCACCCTCTTGATGGTGGACTTCAAGACCCGACCATCATCGAATTTTGGGTCCGCAAGATGGAGACAGTCTTGGAGCTCGGGCTTATCCGACTTGAGACACCGTTCCAACACCTTTTGCACTTTCTCCATGTTCCTCAGGATCCAGTCGTCAGATTTGAAGTTCAAGATGATGCGCACGACTTGGAGGGTATTGATGATGTTTGTGACGAACTTCTCATCGTGTTTCTCTCGGTCTCCCGGATCTGCCGCGAGGATAGTGGTGGTCCGCTCGCTTGCTAGAATGACTTCGGTGACGTTGGGGAATAGGTCGACATCGAGATCACCCCAATACTGTGGTTGCAATAGGTTATAGAGCAAAGCCATTGCCCTGTTGCAGAGGTCTGTGGAAACAGGCAATATAGAGGCATCGAGAGGTCTCTGAGATGGTAATCGATACCTCTCAGGCAGCTGAGCAATGAACTCGACAAGATAGCGCACCATCTTTTGTCGACCGACGGGAGGGATGATAAACTCCGATTTCTCGGCAACAGGGCCTTGCCGAGACGCTGCCGGGGAGGAGGTTTGCGAATCGCTGTCCAACTTGCGCTTCTTGGAATTCGGAGATTCTGACACAGCGCGCGGCGGGGCAGCCAATTTGCCTTCCACACGTCGCTGCTCCCATAACCAGATCAACCACATCATGTGCAGTGCCAACTTCTTGCTCTCATTAGAGGCATTCGGTGGCGCTGCAACCTTACGCAGAGATGTGATGATGAGCATGGCGAATTTGTCACGAGACTCGAAGAACAAGTCCGGGTGCTTGGTCAGGAATTGGAAGATGCTGGTCATCTGCTGAACGTTCTGTCCTTCCTCGGCCAGAATACGGCGAGGTGCTACAGCCCACAATGCAGGCTGCACCGAAGCGCAGCGCTTTGGCAGTACGGGCGCCATCAATTCCAACGCTTGTGTGACCAGCGTTCGACCCTCATTGTGGTTGACCTTCAACAACGACGAATACACTTGCGATACGATCTTAGCGGGAGTGTCGTAGTGAGCGATGAAGTAGCCAATAACCACATAAGCAGCATGCTTATTGATCACATCGTCCAGTCGAATGTATGTCCAGCCAAACTTGATGATATCCTTACGGGCGTCTTGAAGGTTGGCATGGTGGTACTTGACGAGCATGGCGGAGAGCTGAAGAACCTCCATGCGTGTGTGGTCGATTCCAGGCTGAAGAAGGTCGTCTTGCGGATCTGCTAGATTGACCCTCCAGATCTTTGCATTGATCGAATCGATGACGGTCTTATCCATCAAACGCACATTCTTATTCTGGTCTGACTGGTTCCAGTGACGCATCACGTCCATTGCAACAATCGGATTGACGATGTAATGAAGAAGGAAGCATTTCGTCCTCTGCGACGCTGTCTTGCCAGCGTACACTTCAAGACATCGCAAGATCATCGTCTTCCAGAACTCGACCGACTCGTTGCAGATAATCTGTTTGTAGAGGTAGGAGAAGAAAGTCTGCGTAGCGGGAAGACCATTGGAAGTGATGTTTTCCACCAGACCCAGGAGCGAGTTGAAGTCCTTGGAGTTCAGCTCGAGAGCTTTGGTCAAGATGAAAACAAGCTGCTCCATAGCCTGAACACCTCCAAGTCTGAGGTTCGGCTGCAAAGTATTGGCTTTCAAGTGGCGCTGCAAGTCTTTGCCAGCATCCCTGAGCCAATCGAGATTCTCCTTCTTCTCGACCCAGGAGACTGAGCCAGGGAAATGACACAGGGCATCGAGGATGTTGATGGTGTTGATGACGGCTGCATGCTTTGTCTCTTTGCCCTCAGTCGAGATGTCTCTGCAGATCTTGATCAGACCTTCGACATTCTTGACCGCAAAATCCCTGAGAGGCGTGCTCGCCTCGGCGCGGAGCACTTGCGCGAGGAATCGACCATATTTCACGTCCTCAATCTTACCCAGAAGAAAGTTCCAGATTTCTTCGGGGTACCTGTTGAGGTACATATACAGAGGAGGCCGAAAAATGCTGTGCTGGGTACGGCGGAGTTTCTCTTCCAGGTCTAGAGCAGTGTCTATCACACGCTCTTTGAACTGCTTGGCAGCATCAGGAAGCAGGTGGAAGATGTTGAAGACAGCTGCAATGACCTTCATAGCCTGGTTCTGCTCAAAGAACGTGAATGAGATCTGTTGCAAGCCGTTGGGGTCAGCAAGGACCTTGATATGGTCCAGGAGACGCGAGCCAATCTCGACTTTGAAGTAGGTCGTCAACAACCGCAACAGCCGGTCAAGGTTATCAAGCCCATGTGTACTGAGACGCTTCGGGTCTTGAAGGCTCGCGAGGACTGGGCGTAGACCAGACTGAAGTAAATCTCGTGGAAGCTTGTTGGTATGCGACAAGACTCGCTTCAACGCGTCATTGGCGGCTTCAATGGTAGGCTTCGATTCTTGGTAGAGGCATTTGAAAAACACAGCGACAATCTTGGTACGGGTAGGGTTGTTAGGCCCCTTCATGAACTCCTCGAAGTCCATTGCAGTGCTCAAGATCTTGATGCACGAAACACGCAGGTTGACAATGAAATCATGTGTCCTGAATTCGCCTGGCTTGCCCGCCAGAGACTCATCACTAGCATCTGATAAAGCGAGAGACTCCATCAGAAGACGATTGAGGTTGTCGTCGAATGCAACGAAGTCAGGTTTCAATGTCATGTAATAAGTTACAGCATCGATGAACCCGATCTGGATGTTGAATGGGAGGGCGCGAAGAGGTTTGTGGTAGATTGGCTGAAGCAATCGGTCCTTGTAAGGCTCGATAAGCTCCCAGATCTCTGTATTCGCGGCCTTGGCAATGAGTCCCAAGGACTTCCTCGCAGTCTCACGAACATGCCGATTCATGTGAGAAAGCTCATTGTTGAGAACGAGGCAGACTTGTGACAGGCGGGGTTGTTTCTGAGGAGGCTGGCCAGGTTGGGATGGAACTGGAAGAGCATCCTCCTTTTTGATGTTCTTGGTCACTCTATGGAGGAGGACCTCGAGGGTGTCTTGTGCAGACCGCCTGGTTTTCTCGGGGAGATCCTGAGGCATGTCTTTGATGACGTACATCAGAGCGCGGATGAAATCCATCTGCTTATTCGCAACCCAGGGGTCGCCCAAGTCGATCTTTGTGAGCAGGATATGAATACCTACGCTGCCACCATTCTTGGTGAACCACTCTTCCTCGTAGCAACCGTGACAAAAGGTTGTCGCAAGGTGGCTGAAGAAGTTGAGTCGACTCGCAATCTGGGGTTCCGACCCAAAGATCGTGACTGCTGAATTGTATACCTCGATGATCGCCCGCTGGGCAGCGTCTCGCACATCTGGATGTTCAGACGCCAGAGACTCGAGAACCGCATCTGAAAGGACTCTGGTGTCGAGGCAAAGAGGCCCTTCCCCGGACGTGACATCGAAAGGATTTGTTGCCTTCTTCAGGTCCACCAGTGTCCGACCAATCTCAAGAATGGTGAAGTGATGGCAGATGTTGATGAGGAATTCATCAGCCTCGTCTTTGAACTCGGGAATTGACTGTGCGAACATGATGGTTTTGATGAGCCGCTTCAAAACATCGTTTTGATCATCCTTCTTGGCCACCGAGTGCTCCCGCTCCGAAGTTTTGAACACCGAAAAGTCAGCGTCGGACTTTCTCTGGAGAATATCCTGCGCCTGGAGGCGTAGGAGCCGAGGTAGATCATCCGGGAGGTTGTCGAACCCGATACGCAATTTCAACTGAGCCTTGACCATTTGGAAAGCTTGCTTCTTATAGTAGATGTCGGGCTGCTTGGTGTTGTTGCTCCTCGCAGCCTTAGGGGTTTCCATGATCTTGGCGATTGCGAATCCGACGCCTAGGTCAGCAGGAAAAGCCCGATCCCGCTTAGAACCGATAAGCCGCACGTCGAAACTAGAGGCATCATCGACATATTTTGTGTACTCAAGTGGCAGTGCATCAGTCATGAACTTCCTGTTGCGGCCGCCAAGCTTTCCAAGGATCCGCATTGTGGTATGCGCATGGAAGTGGCTATAGGGATGCGGCTTCAAGTGGTCGAATAGAGCAGTCATAAGCTCATCGATGACCGGCGCCATGATGGGGTCCAGATAGTCCGCAGTAAGATTGTCAACGCAAAGCTCGAGTGTACGCAAGCCTTGGCCTACCAAATCGGAGCCAGCACGAAGTGCAACGACTAGGGGACGCATCAAAAAGCTGAGGTGCGGCAACAGATTGCTCAGGCGAGCCGGGACGGTGAGACAAAGCTCAACGTACAAGTCTCGCTCAGCAGGCTTTCGAGCAGCCAGCAGTAGGTTGTTCAGGACTTCGAGAAGCATCTCCAGTAGCGGAAGTATTTGCTTGTAGAGATGCTCAAACTTGCCACCTCCAATGCTTCGAAACAACGAACGCAGGAGAATGAAGTAGTTGGTTGGCTCCTCGGCTCGAGTTGAGAGCTCGATCGACTTGGTAACAATGTCGATCACATGCGGGAGGAGGACTTGCTCATTCTGGCTAGCGAACAATGTGACTGCCATGAATGCCAATTTGAACAAGCGCAGCAGGATGGACGACTTATGCATATCTGATGAACCGACGTCCTCAATACGCTCCATCAGGAATTTGAGAAGCATGCCGCAAAAACTTGGTGATGTGGCCTCGCTGGCAAGAAAGAACTGGGGAATGTGTAGAAGGCCTGTGTGTTCCGAGATCATCTCGTAGAGACGTGGAATTTCTTGCTGGAATACCTCATGGAAAGTTGCCGGGTCGATGCAATGGAAGACCGTGGCAAAGGTTTCCAAAAGCTCCTTCTCCTCCTTGCTACTGGATACCATGTAGAAATTGGCCATGTACTCCACTGTAGAGGCATGGGGCGAGTCGACGGGGGGCTTGTCAATCTCGTAGTAGCGAAAGACATAGGCGCCTTCGCGAAACAGCTTGACAATGACCTGCACTTCCTCTGCCGTGAAGCCATACGAGACATCTGGCCAGTGGCCAGGCGCATTCGCTGCCTCGATGCTGATGTGAGGGTTGCAAAATTTGAGCTGATAGAACGTGTTCTTGAGGCCATTCATCAAGGTCTTGAACAAAAACTTGTTGTCCACGATCGGGTCCGCGCCACGCTCTCGCGGATTGGATGTCTTGATTGGCATGGCATTGAAGATGTCGATCTCATCCCATTGAGGCGGGTGTTCCTTGTCTGCAAGATACGTCTCTGTTGCCGCCTCAGACTGGTGTTGGCTGTACTGTTTTGAGAGCTTGACTGCGTTCTCGTATTGCCGGTTCATGGCGGCAAACTTGTCCCCAATGGCATTGAGAATGAGCATCAGGTAGTGCCTCGCGTCTACCTTGTTCTCCATCTTGGCGATGCATTCAGCCATGTTGAGTAGGAGCTTGGCGCTCATGGTCTGGAAGCTGGTCCCTGGAAAGTTGTCCTGGAGATTCTTTGTGTAGACCTCGACAGTCTTGCGTATCTGTTCGGGTGACAGCGATTCGCGAACATGATGGATCAGGTCCGCAAGCATACTAAAAGCCAGCGGACGCATGCCCTCATATACGGTCAAACCCTCTCCAATGAGGGTGCGCTCTTCGAGTAGATCATCAATCTTGCTCAAGAAGATCTTCCTGAAGTTGAAATTGATGATATGCCGAATCGCAACCAGGAGCTCCTTGCGGGCTCCTGACTTCTCCTTGGGACAATCCTTGAGAAGTCGAACGATGATATCGGGAAGCGTCGGCAGGAAATCGGTCAATTGCTGGGCATATTGACGCAAGAGATAGGCAAGAAAGCTGGTGACCTTAACTTGTGCCGTGATGAACTCTCCAAAGGCAGCTCGGTTCTTGATATTCGGACTCACACCGGTGAAGATAGTTCCTTTCGCTGCAGCTTCGGTATGGGCCTGCTCCTGCGCCTTTGCTTGCAAGCAGAGGACACTCTTAATAAGAGGAACGAAAGCCTTCACATTCTGAGGAACGGCGCTGCGGTGGATCTGGAAAATGGAAACGACAATGATCGGGCACTCGGAGAGGACTTTGAAGGACGACCAGCCCTTTAGGAGCGGTCGGGAAGCTTGCTGTTGCTGATCGAAGTCTGGTGCCGGCGCCACAGGGGAGCCTGGCCCGGATTGATGCTGAAACGTTGTCTGCGATGCGCCAGGTGTTGATGGTGCGCCAGGAGCGCTGCCCGCAGCAGGTGCATTGTCGAGCTGTTCCTTAACAACACGATCCATCTGCTCAAACAGCTCTTGTATCAGAGTCAGGAAAGGTTGGACCTTTCCACTCAGCGATTTCTGCTGATGCCGAAGGATATCGGATATGACTTTGACACATATTGTCGCATTCTCCTCGTTGTCATTCTTGACGAGGGTCATCAACAGGTCGACTACCTCTTCTGCGTACGGCTCGAACGGCTCGGGGGGTGACGTGCCCGTGGGCAATCGATGTAGGATCTCGAGAACACAGTTCCTGAGTTTCTGGTCGTTGGAGTTGCTCTGGAAGATGCATGGTCCTCGCAGTATGTGCACGATGATCGGCATTACCCGCTTAAGGAATTGCGGATATATCTGGGGACTCGTGTAATGGTCGAGACTGTCGCGTAGAGCGATCGCGGCCTCGAATTTGACCTTCGCTTCTACTCGCAGGGCCTTGCTGTTAGTACGTGGGGGACCGCAGACAAGAGGGGCAGTTCTGGAGGCATTGAGAAGGCACGTACCATTGTCAGGAGTGCTGAGCCGCTTCAGTATATCGTCTATCACGTTGCTCGCCATGATTGCGGCATAAGGGTTTCCCAGTCGTGAGGTTGTGCCCCACGCCTGAGTTCCCCGTGAAGAATGGGCAAGAATGCGTCTCTGACTGCAGGTCAAGGCAGGGAGACTGCGCAGCGGAAGAATGGAAGTGAAGAAGCTACGCAACACGCGTTGCCAGCATTAAATGGTATTTTATTGGTCGCAAGAGGGGTATCTCATTGATGAAAATGTGAAAGGAAAAGAAAAGCAGGCAGAGGCCCAGATTTGCGCACACGATGCGCTGCGTGCTTCACCAGGCTCAGGTATGGGAAGGTGCTGTGGAGGCTGCAACACGTCGCAGCCAAAAAAGTCGAGAAAGCGCGAAGCTGGGGGGACGGCTTGCCAAATTCAAAAGGCGCTAGGCGCTGCAAGTATGTTTTTCCATCAAAATGCGTGTGCTAATTGGCCTGTAAGTCAATGCGGGGTCTTTTCTTACAAGGGTAAGGCGCGCGGATTAGACATCTAGCACCTTCATGCTTATCTTATCGATAAGAATCTCCCGGGACTCTGGACCCGGTAGTCAGCGCTTCCAACATCGATTCAACAACTCCCTGCAAGTTCCAGCATTCGATACTGGTGGTTGTTGTCATCATGTGGATCAGTCTTTTCTGATTGATGTCAAACAAAATACTCCAAGTTGAGGTTCAAATGCATTTGCAACATCCCGCTTCTCGCCTAGCACCGCGAACCACAACAAGCGTACGCGTGGACCAGACTGGGCTAAAGGTTGAGAGTATTGCCTCTGGTGGTGTCCTGCAAGACTCAGTGTCATAATCAACATCTTGTCAACACAGAGAAGAGCCAGTGCGAAGATTGGGTGTGGACTTGGGGCAAAGCGAACAGCATTTTGCTACAGCTCTCATGCCTTCTATGCCGTTGGCTTCACTATGCAGGCCAAAACGAGGACCCAACACTAGAAACACTGGGCGTTACCACCGTGGCCTTTCACCAACTCTGGCATTGCCGCACCCCGACTGATTGGAAGTGGCAGTTGTTTTCTACACAGCTCTTGAAGTACTCGCCGGTCTTGATCACTCGCGCACATTATCTTGACTCGCACCATCCGCCCGGCGCGGCCAATAAGCGTTGGGAGATGAGCACTTGTAGCCTTGCCGCTTGCTCGAGGCTCTTACCATAACTCTGACTAACATATACAGCAGTCATAAGTGATGTGATGTCCCCTCAAGCGGCAGGAAGGCAATGCTCTTTATCATCAGGGTGTAATTTTGCATGTCACATGGAGACAGGGAAAGGCTCGCATGAGCATATGATTTGTTAATGCACGTATATGTTCATTGTGTCATTGGCGTCTGCTGTCCAAACAGTCCGACCAACAAGAGCACGATGGCTCCATATGTATCTCCCCGAGAATTCTATACTTTGTTATACACAGAGAAAAAAAAGGTTTGAAGTTGAAAAGAAGCGGTCCCGAGACCAGACCAACTTGCGTCGGTGGCAACGGCTCCCGGGACATGATGATGAAGTTCCCCAAGAATAGAAATGACCAAAATTGACCCTATGAAGATGATGAGAAGAAGAGAAGGTGGCAAAAAAGTAGGCCTCGGCGGGTCATCTAGCCCCGGAAGCGAACTGCGACACGCTTCTTTCTGCCGCTGATGGCTGCAATGTTGATGCTGGAACCCTGGCCCGGCGTGCATGAAGTGCCCGCGGCGAGAGCCATGACTGGTGACCAGGTACCGCTGGCACACTGTTGGTAGGCCTTGCCAAGGCAGAGCCAAGTGCCCTCGGTGCTGCAAGCTGAACCGGCGGCCTGAGCACCAGACACGCCAGAGCTAGAGCCCGAGCCGGATCCAGAACCCGAGCCCGAACCAGTGTTCGAGCCAGAGCCCGAGCCAGAGCCCGAACCAGTGCCGGCGCCAGAGCCAGAGCCAGAGCCAGAGCCAGCACCCGAACCAGAGCCGGAGCCCGAACCGGAGCCAGATCCGGATCCGGATCCGGAGCCGCCAGTAGTAGGGGCAGCAGTGGTCGAAGGGGCGGCAGGAGCTTGAGTAGCACCACCGTCGGAAGGTGCTACAGTGATGAAAACACCGCCAGGAACACCGGTCTTGGAAGGCTTGGAGCCGCCAGCAGCCGCAGTGCTAGTGGGAGCAGAGCCGCCGCTGCCGCTGCCGGAACCAGAGCCGGAACCAGAGCCAGAGCCGCCGGAACCAGAGCCACCGGAGCCGCCGGAACCAGAGCCTCCAGATGCTGCCTGGCAGGATCCAGTGGGCTTGGCAAAGGCCGAAGTAGCACCATTGAGCTTCTGGACGTTCTTGCCGGCCTGGGGAAACAGCAAGTCCGTGCTGTCCACCGTGCCACAGCCGTTGCCAATGTTGGCGACAAACATATCGGGCAGCGAGTCGAGGCTCGACTTGCTACCGCCGCTGCCAGTGAGGGTCACGGGAGCGCAGTTCATGTACATCTCCCGGTTGCCGATCTTGTTGAACCAAGTCCAGGCCAAGACGACATCGCCGGTCGGGATGTCGTTGGGGATGGTGAAGTTGTAAGTGTCGGGGTCCAGGGCGTTGGCGTTGTCGCCCATGTTGCCGGTCTGGCCTCTGGCCGGGCACCCACCCTCGATGGAGTGGATGACCTTCCAGACGCTGTTCTTGGTGGGCTGCTTGTCATAGGTGATGGAAACCTGGCAAGATCCACCGCCGTGGACTGCTGAACCGGTGAACTTCAGGGGCTGTGACGACCCCAGGGCCATGGAGTTCGAGGCGCCTCCGGCAACCAGCTGCTGACCGCCTTGCAGTTGGCAAGGGAAGTCGGTTCCCTTGTCACTCAGAGGTCCATTGTGGAGAACTGGCTGAGCAAAGGGCTTGGGCGTGTTCATCAGCATGTGGGCGTTTGCCAAGGTGGCAAGGCCGCAGGCGGCCACTGTAGTCTTGGAGAAAAACATCTTTGAATGAAGGCAAGATATAGCTCGTTCCAGACGAAGGAATATCAAGAAGTCGATAGTACAGAGGATTCTGTCTTGTGTTTCGAATGGGATGTGCAGTCGTTGCGTTCGTGAGGAGTCGTGATACAGGAGCTCGAAAGAATATATGAGCAACTGAAAGCAGAGTCTCAAGGCTTTATCGTGAAGGAAGGTAATGCACCAGGCGGGTTTGTCAATGGACACTTGAAAGGGCTAGCCTTCTCAAGGAATGAAGGACGCGGCTCGTAGAGTCGTTGAAGGACAGCAGCTGCTGAACGAAAGAGGTAGATGGGGTCGAGTAGGACGGGGCTCCCAGCCAGCTTATATGTTCACGATCTCCAAAAATGAAAAACGAGCGAGTCCCGAAGAGGATGGTCGAAAGCGAATGGAGTTAATGAACGAGATGGAGATGGTGGTAGAAACGAATGGTGTACAACGACTGATTGGACCGTGGAGGTTGTGAAAAGAACGCAACCATCACGCGGAATGCATCTGGGAGTCCACTCAGATATCTAGCTGAGCGCCGTCCAGGGTTCGTCCGGCGCGGGCGTCGTGGCACGGAGCCAGTAGTGCTCAGCCATCATGATCTCCGTCGACATGTCTGAAGCATTGTGGATCTGCTGGAGTCCTCCCACTTCGTAAGGGCAGGGAGGAGCGTGGGCCCTTGTCCGCATGGGTGATGCAGGGCCAGCCAGGTGAAGGCGATGATAGGCTCATCCGAGCCGGTCTGGCGTGTTTCGAACTGGCACGGAAAAGTCGAAACATTTTTTTGGGTGGGCAGGATGAGAGATCTGCCTGATGGGTAGTGCGGTAGAGACGACGCCCTCACTCCACATTCCACAAGAATTCGCCCCAAGACCCCTGACTAGGATCGTTTGGGGCGGCGGGGAATATCAACGTTACCATGCAATGCAAAGGAGGTGAGGGCGCATGCAAGGAACAAGCATGCAGTTTGGAGGAAGGAATATGCATACACCACTCTTAATACACTGTTTCCGTACACATCTCCGCCTACCTTTCACAGTCATCCGACATGGAAGGCCCGATGAGAAGAACATGGGATGAATGAATGGCCCAGGTAGTCCTGAAGATGTCGTGTGCCTTTTCCCGGCAGGATCAACTGTGCAACTTGGGCTGACAGACAGCCTGGACGCCTTGTCAGATCCTGCCGTGAGACGGAGATCTATGTGCGTCCAGATGGCCTGGAGATGTTGTGGGGTTGGCTGCTCGCCGACTGTGCCCTCAATGACGCCGGTGCCTTGCATCCAGCGAAAAGCTTGGCTTTTCGCCAGGGGCGTTTCTGCTAGCGCTGCAAGACCAGAATCGGTGGTCTGGAGAGAAGCAAGGTGAAAACACGACGTGCTGTTCGCCGCCTCTCCTTCAGCTGACGTTGCTTGGGTTGACGGAGGTCTCCAATCAGGCCGCGAGAAGGCCTGGGAACGGGAACTCGCTAAAGCTGGCCACGACCAGTCAGCTTGCATTCCTTGGGTCGGAGGTCGGGTGCTACCCAGTCACGGCGCTGGACTGCCGAGAAGCCCAGAACACGGTGAGCCATCCCTGCTTCGGGTCAGTTGTGGGGCTTCTCCTGCAGGGGTCGCTGGGCGAGAGCCGGTGTTTGCGCTGTGGCTGGACGGCTGCGGGCGGGGTTCCTTAGTGCTTCCTTGGGGTTTCAGGGGTCGACGTCAGGGGCACCACTGCGAGGGCTCGGGGCGGGGCCGTGCCGTCAAGCAGCCCGACGCTTGAGCACCACTAAAATTTCTAAATCTTTCCGCCTGGCAGTCCATTCCTGGGAGAGGCATCCCATGGAAGACCACCGCCACCACCAAGCGCAATCAATGCGCACATACAAGTAGTTACTGCTCCGTACTTACGGAGTACATCGTGGTGTGACGAGTGACGCGCGCAACACCCAGCAATACGATAGGCAGGCCGGTTCTTGATCTGCTGACGTATCCCTTGACCACTCGCGCCGCCGCTTCAGGAGATGGATGGAAGGCAAAGACGATATGCAACAACCCCATCATCCATTCCACATTGCTTTCCTATGCATGGGTCTAGGTACCATCCACACGTCGATCAGCTTCAAAGCTTGCCTGAGTTAGTGATTTCTCCTTGTTCCTACATGGAGTCCTTGCATGTGAATGAACAGGCGGTTCGGGATACTACAGCACGTCGCTTTATTCTTGACACAGATATTGGCTAATGGCAAAAATTCAACCCTGACGGAGTGCCACCTCACGGACCACCCAGGGGCGGCGAATCAACTGCGACAGGGATACGCGATCCGACTCAGGTAGGGAGCGAATGGCCACGAGCGGCCGTCCACACGACCACGATCTCGGAGTGGTGAAACACGGCCTAGTTTCAGGACAGACCCACCAAAAGTGAAGCCCTTTCCCAGAACAGCCCAATTCGACCTCGAGCCACCATCTCCTTACTCTGTCGTGCAGCCTGTCTGTATGGAATCATTGGTGTGCTGAGTCGAGAGACCGTCTGATGTTGCTCAATTCCTGACCAGCACCACCCACACAGTCGGATTCTCTTGTTTCTTGGAATCTCATCCTGTGCCTGTCTAACCTGAAGCTCTGTATGGCTCGGTCGGCGCTACACTAGTCAACGTGGCACCTGTCAACCGTCGGCGTTTATGTGAGAGGCTTCCCTCTCTGCGGCCGCGTCTGATACTTTAATCAGAGATGGAGAGCCGTCTCGTTTAGCAAAGTCTCGCCGCTGAGCTTGTCAAGCGAAGAGGCTCAGCGCCTAGTAAAGACCCACGAACGGCACACGGCAATCCAGGCTCGTCTACGGCCCCTGACTGTGGCTCCAATGTGCATGAATTCTAGAGATGAACAAGAATGCAGGACACGGGATGCGTGGCGCAATATTTTGCAGGGGCCATTTGGCTGGGTGGCACTCGTCATCCACTTCCAGTCCTCAAAGTTGCATCCATCGGCGGCCTCGAATGCCCCAGGAATGCTCTATTCTTGGCTTTGTTGCCTCTTCTTTCCAGATACATCTGTTCTGCGAAATTTCCGGGGAATCGCTAACATAATCAACGACCATCTATGCGGGCTAGCCAGGATTTACATTTATTGCATGGACATTAAGGAATGGCTGCCAATGTCTATTGTTGGTCCAAGTCCTATAAGTGAGCAGCTCAACTGCAGCCACGAGAGCCGCTTCCAGCCGCTTCCAATTTGGAACTTTCCGGGGTACATCATTCGGGATCTTGTATCAACCCTGCACTTTGCATATTGGTATCTCTAAAAAGAAGAACCCGAAAACATCGCAGTACCTTCTAGTCAATGTCTACTATGAGACCCAGCACGGTACACCATGTAACGATACACCTCCGCTGGCGGCACCTTGGCGAACAGGGCCGGGCCTTACCCCATGATACCAAATATCATAAAAAGACGCCACGCAACCAGGCACCTGGGTCCTAGGTAGCCTCACCTTGATTGAGGGAACCAGGATGCTAGTTGCTCCATCCCCGCGCCTCGGTCAGACTCATCCTCCCGATCAAGAAACGACAGTAGCTGGGTCATTTGGGTCGCAGCCTAGAGGTGGCAAAGAAGTTCAGCTTGTTTCAACTTAATAGAGATCCAGGATCAAGGGCTGACATACCATCAAAAACATAGCCTTCCCTGGTCCAGTTGCGCATCTTCTCTCGGCGAAACTCTTCAAAGTCCCATTCCCTGTTCTCCAGACATGCGGCGTCCTTGATTACATAGACCTCGGCGGTGACCTCCTCATCGCTTTCCTCGTTGCCTTCGCCCTTGTCGTTTCCGACCTTGCTCAATACGCGGACCTTGACCCGACGCCGCTCGTACTCGCTGCCTTCGAAGTAGTCCAGCTTGGCCATATTCGCATCCGTGAGCCCCGTCACTACAGTCCCGCGCACAACATGCTCCGGATCCTCGATGATACCTGGGTAGTCGGCATAACGTACACGCCGTCGGCAATATCCGTGCAGGATCGCGGGGCGGAAAGTGTATGCCTCGGTTACGGCCGGTGGTGGCTGGTCCGTGAGGAAACACACCGTGTAAAATACCTCCGAGGCCATCTGATGACTGGTTAATCCTGAAAGCACTGGCAAGTCTCACGGAAACTCAACCCACCAAGGTTCCTGCTCAAGGGTTAGTCGGTCTCGCTGCCACTGCGGGTTGCACATTGCCAACTCGACGCACCATAGAAGAAGGCTGTATGAGAGTTCGTATCTGCCTTGGGAGACATGCTGAAAATCGCGGGTCGCCCTTACAAGATTTATGATATTTTGCGATGCTTCTTCGTTTAATTTCGGCGACAAGTGATGGTGATAACTGGATAACTCCTCGCAGACGTTACAGAGGAGAGCAAGTGACCGATGTAAAGAAGTAGGGTTGATGAGGCTCAACTCCGCCAGATAGAGGTAGCAGACCAGTGACACACACCACCTGAGGGTCCAAGTTAGTCACCGATAATCGGCCGATAAGCAACATTGAACCCAGTGCCGTGCCGACTGGAGCAGCCTCGAAGAGCGATATCGTCTATCTTTCCCTTTTTCGACACTACACATTTGTCAAATTCAGAGAAGAAGGCTTTCCTGCCTGCTTTCATGCATTCCCTTTTCTTAGGTACTTTCAGGAGTATTGCTATATTGCATCGCGTGGTGCAGCTCTGCAAGATAAGCACTCGGAAAACCAGCGACGGAGCCATAGTTGAGAAGGCGGAAAGCACCACATGTTCATGAGATGGTGAGAAGAAAGCTCGTCTTCACGAGGGGGCTCCTGGACCCGGAGGAGATCTGGGTTGATCGGACAGGCTGGAGGGGATGCAGCGAGCACTCATTGGCCAGCAAGCCAGATTTTTAGCGCCGGCCGCACCTTTGGGCGGGCCTTCCCGCAGGGGTTCTCCAGCTCTTTAACGAGTAGGTCTTTTAGTGCAAATACACTCGCATCACAGCGGTCAATCCCACTTGACGAGACCAAGGGTCGTGCTCACTTTATGAGGTACCTAGCTTGGTCATGTCACTGACGTTATTTCAGTCTTTTCATTCATTGCATAGATGCACAGGCATTCATTCATGTAGACAGATGTTCAAGTCTATGGAAATTAGGTATGCTTCTGGCCGTTATCACGGGCGACCCCAAGCTTCAACGAATCAAAAAGCATCTTCTCCTACGACTGGCGCTTAAAACGGTGGATCTAGCTATGAGTGCTACAACGCTGATTGCTCAACTTGGCGCTCACTCAGTGTCCAACGTCCTTTCGATGAAACAGGTTGAACGTGTTCCCGGCCGTGCCATACCAAATGAGGTTATCTTTGGCCAATGTTGGGTTGTGGCGCATGAGGTTGTTGGTTCCAGATTCTACCAAATTCTGTCCGAGCATGAGCAATCCTGTAGTATATAATGTCTTCAACATGGCAGCTTCCAAAGACACTCCGCCCTCCTTCGCCCTTTCTGGCTCCTGTGCCTTGGGTACGTTCTCTCCGTATGGAGTATCACGACATCAAGTTCCGTCCCGGTCAGCAGAGGTTCCAAAGAAAGGACTGATCGACTCGAGCCACTCCCATACCTAGCAGTGGGTGGTCGATTCGCTCATGTCACCGCCAAAGGTTTTGAAAAACCAGGAAATGTCAGCGGAGAAGGAGTTGTTAATGTCGAAAATCGGACAGCCAAGGGTCGGGTGGCTCACCAGCCTTCGACGTCTCTTTGCCATGAGGCAGACCGATGGTGAGCAAGGCCGGACTTGTACGCAAATTCCTGCACCTGCTAAACATTACAAGAGAGGATGGTCGGCTGGAAACCCTTCACGATGAAATCCATTGCACTTTCCGCATTTGGGTTTTCATCGTTAGTGGTTGCAGGCGTATTGGAATTCTTCGCACAGAGAAGCTTGAGACAAGGCGGCCTTGCACTCTCGACAACTGATTCCGACGTTCCCACCTTTGTCACCTTTAGCTACCAGTTCTTACCCACCATCGTTGCCGTATTCTACAGCTTGGCCTGGGCCTGGATAGACTCGGATGTGCGTCGGATGCAGCCATGGCTCGATCTGTCCCGTCCCGGGGGCGCCTCTGGAGACTCAACACTATCAGTCGACTACCCGTTTGAATTTCTGGCCTTTGTGCCCTTTAAAGCATGGAAGAGAAGGTAGACGGCCCCTTCCCGCCGTATATGCCCATGGCCATCCACTCATGTTCTTAGGCATTGGCCAGTTTTCCTCACCGGCACTGCGATGATGGTCATCTTCTGGCTGATAACGCCACTGCAGAGTGCCATTTTTGGCATGAGATCTGTCAAGGTTTCGAAAGTGATCGGTCTGCGCCATGATGTCGGCATGATTCCTCTCCAAGAACAACAAAACCGTATTGATGTCTCCATTTTGAATCTGGCGTATGCGACAACCTGGCTTGGGCAGTCTTTGCCCGCATTCAGCACGCCAGAAGCTTCTTTGCTTCCCTTCCTTCCGGCGGAAGAATTTCAAACTTTTGGAAGTAATTACACATATACTGGGGAGACCGTCGAGTACGCAACAGACTTGCAATGCTGGCCTGCAAAATGGCGTCGGCCATCTGGACAAGAGACCTTCGAGGCGGACAATGGACGCGGGTGCCTTACCAACGTGACTGTACCAACATCGCATGCCGTCAAGGGCGGCGATACCACAGTTCTTCTTTATGTCGGCTGGCATCAGGATGCTCGCTCGGATTGGTGGCTCGCG
Source organism: Thyridium curvatum (assembly GCF_004353045.1). Classification (NCBI taxonomy): domain Eukaryota; kingdom Fungi; phylum Ascomycota; class Sordariomycetes; order Thyridiales; family Thyridiaceae; genus Thyridium; species Thyridium curvatum. Next base: position 222,115 of record NW_022156813.1, on the reverse strand, counting down.
TCTCCGACATGTGGACCACAAGCATCAAACCAGTTCCTTGCTCTATGGACAAAGCTAGACAACCTCCAGAATGCGACTCTCATATTCTGCGAGACATCTTATGCGAAGCAGACTGTCTCTGCGACTATCTCAGGAAGCTCACACGAACCGCTTGAACGCCTGCCGTCCCCAGTCGGCAACCTGCAAGTGCTTGGGAGCGACAAATTCAACAGCACAGCGTTCGAATATCTCATTGGCACGGGCGTCCCGGACAACTTAAGTCATAAAGGTATTGGGCAAGTGATCTACCTGGACCAGACTGTTCGTCTTGATGCGTATCGCATTGCTTACCCATTCACCAATATGGTCGGCTTTGCTGTTGGATTGTACAAGAACGGGTCTGTCGATGATTTCCAGAACCCAATTGTACTTTCCAAAGCCTTTCGTGATGCCCACAAGGCATTGTTTTCGGTTGCGATATCTCAGCTCATGTCTCCCATCCCTCGCGCTGTGGAGTTCTTAGGCAGCGTTGACGCTGAGCTGTTCGGTGTCGTCGTCAGCAGGCCGATATCCCTGGTTGTGGAGATTCTGCTCGTCGTCGTGGCCATCATTTCAGGATTTCTTCTCTTTCTCTGTTCTGGATATGAGAGCAGTCTCCGCAATGATCCTTCCAGCCTTGGTTCATTACTCGAGATGTTGCGCTCCAGCGAGAGTCTACTTGGGGATTTCACCACGATGGATAGACTCAACGATCACGACCTGGCGGAACAGATATCTCAGAAACAATATCGTTTGGAAAAAGCCACACCTGGCGCCTCAGGACTTATCCCTTGTTCTCAACTACGCAGAGTTGATCAACAACACGAGACGAAATCCGGATATTACTCATCATCGAGTTGGTCATCATACGACTACCAACCAGTTCGACCGAAAGAATTACTTCCCGTGACTGGACTCATTCTCATTACCATACTGATCTCGGCTACGACGTTTCTGATCTATCTCAAACGTCAGGAAGGAATCACAGGTGGTAAGTCGGGTCGTGTCATTATTTCAATTCTGAAGACTAATTGTGACAGGCCTGCCGCGACCTACGGATAGCTTCGAAGTGCTACAGATCCTCGAGAACTACTTGCCCACGATCTTTGCGACTTTCTTGGAGCCTTTTCTGGTACTGCTTACTCGATTGGCATGTGTCTTCCAACCGTTCCACCAGTTGAAGCAAGGCAAGGCGTCCTCGCAGACGACGCTGGACATCTCGTACGAATCGCTCCCGCCTCAGCTCAATGTCTTGAGAGCTCTCAGATCCGGATCATTCTTGCTGGCAGCAATGTGCTGCTTATCGCTGCTTGTCAACATTCTTGCTGTGGGAATGGGTGCGATTTTCAATGAAGCATCCGCGCAGGTCGGATACCCAGCCATGGGACGCCTAGTAAGAGAACCAGCACTCGCCAGGAACACTATCCGCCCGCCCACATACTCTACAAGATACTACGAAGCATTCTATATCCTTCTCGCGAACACGAGTGCCGGGACCAGACTTCCACCGTGGACTGATTCAAAGCATGTTTATTTACCTTACGAATACCCAAACAACCGCGAACAAGATCAATCACTACAATTCCATACCTTGACCCGTGGATTTGGGTTCGATCCAAACTGCTTGCCCCTTTCGATGTCTCAAAACGATCCGGTGCACGCCAATTACTCCTCATACTACTTCATTTCGAGCTTCCGGAACAACCTCTTGGTATCATTCAAGAAAGAGAATGGCGCGGAGCTATTATGCTATTTAGATCCCTACGTCATTGAAGACAACCATGTGCAAGGGCCGGCGTCTGTGGAAATGATTGGCACGCTTCACCCCTTGTCAAACAATGATAGGACCGTAACACAGTCCCTGCCCGATGACGGGTCCTGTGAGGCCAATTTCGTGGCGGTATGGATGAAGGCAAACCAGTCAACACACGGGGGAGACAGCACTACCACAGGGGTACTGTGTCAGCCGGAGCTGAGGACTGCCATGTTCAACTTGACGACAGACCGCGGCGGCTACGTGCTCGACTCGAGGAGAGTGGGAGGGTTTGATGACTTGTCAAAGATGCTCTCGCCCGGGCAGATCCTGAACCTGACGAACGAGGCAATAAGATGGGTAGGAGATCCTGATCGGGTTAATGTCGGCCCAGCCTGGCACAACGACACTTTGTCAAGAGATTGGCTGAACTACCTTGCGAATATCGAACTCAAAAGCACGCGACTGGTGGATCCTCGCGAGCCAGTGGTTGGCATGGAAGACGCATTGGCGGTTACCACGAGGTTCTTTGAACGAACAAGTGCAGCGTTACTTGGCGCCAATTTGGATATGTTCAGAGCCATCAACGACACCTCTCAGCCCGTGGGTGGAGTTGTCGTCAGGAGAGAGATCAGGATATTCATGAACAACCCGGCATTTCTGATTAGCGTGGTCATTCTCGGAATCAACATCATCGCCCTGACAGTGCTGTACGCGAGGGAACGTGAGCCATACCTCCCGAGGATGCCGTCCTCGATCGCATCGACGATCGCTTATGTCGCCGCGGGACGAACAGTTGCCGAGTATAGACGGAAAGGGAAGGATGAACGATCATACGGTACAGAAGACGGCTCAATAGAGAAGATGAGCAGGGAGCCAACCTACAGCTTCGGGCACTTCATTGGGGTGGATGGCAAGCCTCACATTGGGATCGAGGTTGACCCATTCGTCCTGCCGCTCGAAGTGTCCAAACAGAACGAGATGTCTTTTGTTTCGAGGTTTTTTGGGCTGCGACAACGGAAGTCGAGTGACAAAGGCCAACTGGTATCGAATTTAGAGTAATAGCGGTAATAATACAACGTGATTTATGAGGCAGGCTGCCTCGAGAGCTTTGCATAACAAATTGTCACGGTTCTGCTTCCTCCCAAGAGCTTGCCGCCGTTGAGGGATTCCGGGTGTTAGGCGCCCAGATTGATCAGAAAAATGGCCCATCAAACTCCACCCGCCACTACCAAAGTCCCGCCTAATATTTCGACAATGCAAAATATCAGCAGCTTTTCGTTCAGCCAACAGTCATGACTGGACGGGTCGAGACCATACACCTGCGCCCATAATTTTTGAGACTTTTGTTTTATCTCGCCCAATCGCCAAACCCCAAAGGACAAAGCCATGTCTGAAGAGCTAAACGACGAGGTCGAAGCCATCAACTCCATCTACGGAGACGGCTCTCTCGTGCCCTACCCCGCGGACAACAACACCGGCGGCGGCGAATCAGACACCTACATCCTCCAGCTGCCCGGCGAGGACCCGTCCTCCCTCCGCCTGCAGTTCCCGCCGGCCTACCCGGCCGAGCCGCCGTCCGTGCTCGGCACCCACAGCGCCGGCGAGAACGCCCGCCGCGGGGCCGCGGCGCGGGACCTGCGGCTCTTCCGCGACGCCGTCGCCGCCGTCTACCAGCCGGGCCAGGTGTGCCTGTTCGACGCGCTCGAGGAGCTCTCGAGGCAGCTCGAGGCGCTGCAGGAGGCCGCGGCAGCAGCAGAAGACCCAGAGGAGGCGTCTCCGCCACCGTCAGATGCCTACGGTAATGACGACGGCGACGACGGACATGCCGCGGCGGCGGGAGACGACCTCGGCCCGGAGCCGGCGTGGACGCTCTCGGACCCCATCGCCGAGAACAAGTCCGTCTTCCTCGCGCGCGCGGCGCCCGCGTCCTCCCCCGCCGAGGCCGCCCGCTGCGTGGCGCACCTGCTCGCCACGGACCGGCGCGCGCGCGCCGCGACGCACAACATCACGGCGTGGCGCATCCGCTCCTCTTCGTCCTCCTCTGGCGCCACCGCCGCAGCGACGGTCTTCCAGGACTGCGACGACGACGGCGAGACGGCGGCCGGGGGCCGGCTGCTGCACCTGCTGCAGCTCATGGACGCGTGGGGGCTCGTCGTCGTCGTGACGCGGTGGTACGGCGGGCAGAAGCTCGGGCCCAGGCGGTTCGCGCTGATCAACCAGGCCGCGCGGGACGCCGTCGTCAAGGGCGGGTTCGTGGCCGGGGCGGACCCGCCGGCGCAGCAGGGTGGCGGGAAGAAGAAGGGGCATGGGAAGTGAGTTGAGAAGACTGCGCGAGTGCTGCGCAGTGGCACGGTAACGACAATCACGAAACTTTTGTTGCCGGTATGTGTCACGCGAAGAGGTTATGGTCGGCTGCCTTTGGGGGGTGGGGGATCAAAAACGGTTGAACGGAGATTCTTGGGTATTCGCCTACAATGCAAGCCGGATCCTGGTTTTGCCAGCCAGAATCTTTGGGATGGAATACTATACATGCCGAGACCAACGCCTCGCTGCTCGCGTACGAAAGCAACGATTCTTTTCGCCTATGCCTATCGGAAAGACCCCCCAAATGTCGCCTCTCTCACACCCGCCATTTTCATGCACCCAGCTTTCTTCCACTGGCCAAGCCCGAGATGCTACGATATCACTCCAGCAAAATGCAACAACATGGTCCATGAGCAGCTGGATCATGCTCCAAACAGGGGATTCAGCCTCGAACAACAACAACAAAACCAATACCGTCATACCCTGACAACTCCCTCCATCACAAGTTCATGTACCGGTGCTCCTCGGGACAAAGAACCCTCCGCACGCCGCCAGACAGCCCGACCAGCGCCAAGCCGCTCCCGAACCGGGGCGACACAAGGGCCCCCTAGACCTTGTCCTGCAGCGGCCGCAGCACGCCGACGGCGGCCTCGACGCGGTCCTGCGACAGGATGACGGTGCCGGCGCGCGCCGTCGAGAGGTACAGCAGCTCGACCGTGTCGGCGGCCTCCATCTCGCGCACGAGCCTGCCCGCGACGCCCGACACGATCCCCGTCGTCTCGGGCGGCAGGCCGCCGAGGTCCAGGAAGATGGGGACGAGGTCCGTCTCGGTGTCGCCGACGACGGCGTCGCCGAACAGCGGCAGCAGGGCCCGGTCGAGGAGCAGCGAGGGCGGGTCCTCGGCGGACAGCGTCACGGAGAGGAAGGCCGGCTGCGAGGCCAAGGCGGCCACGAGGCACGCGAAGAGCTTGGGGTCGATGTTATCGATCCACGTCGGCTCGGGCCGGCGGTACCCGCCGCCGTTCCCGCCGCCGCCGCCACTTCCCGTATGCGCGCGGCTCAGGCTCGGCCGCAGCGACGAGATCTCGCCGCCGACGTGGTGCATCTCGTGGCCGGAGCAGTGGACGAGGTGCAGGCTCCGCCGGGCCTCGGGCGCGACCGACTGCCTCTTGAGCAGCTCGAACGTGCGGTCCTGCAGGTCGCTGATGGCGGCCGACGCCGAGGACGACGACGGTGGCGTCGAGGGCGCGCTGCTGCCGCCGCCGGCGCCGCCCATCGTCGTCGTCGGGCCGCGGCCCCTCACCGAGGCCATCATGACGGGTGAGGTGAAGGACGAGTCGGCCTCGGAGAAGACGAAGCCGCGCGTGCCGAGCGCCTGGATGACGCTGTCGCGGTTCTTGCGGGGCACGAGGATGAAGTCGCAGAAGTAGGTCGTGATGAAGAAGATGGGGATGCCGGCCAGGGCCAGGGGCGAGGTCAGGTCCACGACGCGGGAGCCGGCGTCTATGCCGGCGCTAACGACACAGAGGGCGATGTAGGGGTGCGGCGAGATGCCGACGGCCCTGCGCAGGTCCGCGGGCAGGGCGGCGTCGAGGAAGGGCCGGAAGACGCGCTCGACCCAGGACTGGTGGCAGACGATGGAGCACTCTATGGGCGTGACGCTGACGTTGAGCAGCACGTGCCTGTGGTCGGCGGTGAGGCCCTGGAAGCCGCCTGCGTTGTCGAGGCCCGCTTCCGAGCTCTCCTGCTGGGGGAGCAGGATGCGGAGAATGGGCTCGAGGAAGACCGAGTACAGGTGGCGGGGTATGTGTATCAGGCTGAACTCTCCGTCCTTGCCGTCGAGCACTCTGTTAGCGTTTTCTTTTTCGAAATAGAGAGCTTGCAACGTTCAGGGGGGGAGGGGAGTGCTAGCTCAGGTTACGATGAATACACCAGGAGAGGACTTCCGCGATCGTGCGCTGGGATAGATAGCTCAAGACCTGGCCGCATATCTACGACGGTGCATGGAATTCCTCCCGAGGCAACGGATGAGACAACTGGAGGGGCGTCTTACCAGGAAGGACACTTGGGCGTTCATGGCGGCTGCTTGCCCACGCAGTCACCCGCTTGCGGCTCGGTGTCAAATTGTGTATCCAGTGGGATGAGGTAAAATAGACAGATATTCCTCAAAGTGCGGTCCCGAGAATCACAGAGGCTTCGACGTAGTCTGAAGCTGGGTAGCGCGACTGGAGTACCTAAATGTTGTGGTGTGGTGATGGTGTGGTGTGGTGGCTGTGGAAAGGAGGGTCGGCTAGGCACCGAAATCCGGGAGAAGGGAGTCCACGCACGCTTCGAAGGCGGCCAAGAGAAGGATAGAGGGGAAATCAGAAACGAAGCCTTCCTCGGCCGAGAACCAACAAAGAGATTATCGTCAAGGTTTGTGCCGGGTAGGAGAGAGGAGGGCGGCGGGGGAGGGAGTATCGTGTGGTGAAGTAAGTAACAAAGACCCTGACTCTCTGTTTTTGGTCAGAGATAAGGTTTGAATGACCAAGCCAATCAACAAAATGGCCAAGAGCCGGGCCCGGGCGTGGTAGGCCGAGAGGGGACACGGAGGACCCGCCGGCTGCACCGGGGTCAAAGCTTCTTCAGTGCAAAGCACCGGCAGAGGTGTATTGATTTCGGGGGGGCCGGTGCCCGGCGGCCCGGGAAGCACAGTGATGATGCAGGCAGTCAAAGGGAAAAAACACTTGAGCACAACAGGCCAGTACTGTGGTTGCCCGCCCACCAGACTAGTGGGAGCAGTAGTGTGTGCAGACAGCAAAGAGCAATGCTCGAATGACTCCCAAGTTTGTTGAAGACAATGATGGGCTTGGTCCCGGATAGAGCACTCCGACTTCGCCCTAGCACTCGAGGAACCACAGAGCAGCAAAGGAGAAACAAGAACAAGGCAGGATTTCGCGCTCTGCGATTGTGAGGATGGATATATGATCAGGTTGGTCAAGAAGGTTTGGTCCGGCTGTGGGCCATGAGCCTATAAGTGGGCAGCTCTGGTTGGCCGGATCGCGAGTCTCCCACCTGGGTATCCCATCCCATCTCTCCAACCCCCCGAAAAGGGGCGGCCGATGCCCTCAAAGAGACTCACATCAGATGCCCGGCTCTGGATCTGACGAAAGCCTGCGATCCCAAGCCCAAGAAACAAACGGTCAAGACAAGCATGAAAAGCAGCTACGGCGCTAGAGGCCTTTGGGACCGTCTTGCATTCGGGTCGGTGGGGACGCGATGCGCGCGTGGGGGATGCCCGTTGAAGCATGAGTGGTTTTGTTGTCCCGTCTCTTGCTTTTTTGGCTTTCGCTCGCAATGCGCCCAATATAAAGGGCAAATTCCCGGGTTGGGGGCGATGCCGAGGCACACACACACACACGCACGCACGCACAGCAGGAAGCACCTCGCTTGCTGCCACCCCTTACCTCACACTTTCGTGGCAGGTTGATGCAAGAGAGAGAGAGAGATGCAGAGCCATGTCATTGACTCTCCTGTTCCATGCTGGAATTACCCGAAAGCCACGCACCATGGAGGGCCAGGATGACGAGCTGAGTGGCATGCTTGGCTTCCATCCATCACGTCGTCTGGTGACCCGGGTTCCTCGCTGGCAGGCGTGGAAGTGCACTTTGGTCTCAGCCATCGTTATGCAGGACTTTCAATTCAGGGCCCGTCCTGTCATCACCCGTCGACTAGGTGTCCAGGGAATAGTGCCACCGCGGGGTTACCATCCCAGTGGTGCCCTGCTAAGAGGGCTAAGAGAGGAGGAGGGAGGGAGGGAGGGAGGGAAGCTAGGGATGTGTCTTAGACACACGACAGCTCCGTTCTCTTGCCGTGCTCTGTCTTTCACCCCCGGCTCGTGCTCTCAACCTTGCAGTGACCACTGTGTGTAACGTATGGCTCGACTGAGAAACCTTGAGGCGTCGCTTCTCATGCACTGCGACTGTCGAGCCCCTTTCATTGCCGCAAAGCAGAGGCAGCTGGACGGGAACCTGTTTGGTGCGATGTGACTCGGTTGACACACGCTAAGCACTGAGGGGGGTGCCGTCGAGATCGCGAGCTGATCAAGTAGGTAAGATCCCGAAGTAGTATCGTTCCAAGTAGCATTGGCATTAGACAGACAGAAAGAGAGATAGGAACCTGGGCAAATAGCTAGCTGGTAAAAGATAGGGTTAGCTGTCGGAAGAATTCACATTAGGTCTGTATGCAGTGGCCCCGATGATCTCAGTGCATCAAGTGTGGAGCAAGCTTGGCGTCAGAACCGCACAAAGAAACAGGGGTCCTCGGCGGGGGTCAGATAGGTAGGGAGGATGAGGAGGATGATGGAGGATGAGGTCTGCTCCGAGATGACAATGGACACCACCTCCTGCTTGCCCTCGAGAGCAAATCAGGACCGGCTCCGACAGGCCCTCTCCCCTCTCTATCCGAAGCATCGAAACCTGCTGGCTCCGGCACGGAATATGATATGTGAGGGGGTTGATCAGCGATTGAGCAGCTGGTGGCCCAACAGCCAACAGCAAGGCTCGTAAGCCGGAGATTGTGTGTGCGACAAAAAGTAACACACCCGCGCATGCATGCAGGCCTGATCCGGGGAAAGGAAGGTTGAGGCTGGAGCTTGGTGCCTCGATCGACAGCTCTTGTTCCTTTTGCTTTTCTGCAGCAGTGGTGCCGATGTGATGCCGGGTATTTTCTCACTCGATGCCATTGACTTTGCTTTTTCTTTAGCCCTCCTTTGCGCTGCCCGCCCTTTGTCTATGGCTGCGGAGACAGACTCACCCGGGATGGATGATTCGTCGCTTGAAGAGATACGCATTGCTTCCTCACTACCTAGGTACCTATGTAGGCCAAGCATGACGAGGACGAGATCCCCCAATCTTAGGACGCATTAGCCTTCTTGACTCGTGTGTGCTCGGTGCTACGGCTTCGGCAAGGCCCCTCCAGATGGCGTTCCCGCGAGTTGACGAGCAGCAAGTGGGCCAGGTGATCTGCCTAGCGCTTCGAAAAAAGCAATTTGAACCCGTTGATGCTCGTCAAATCTCCACTGATAACTGGCAGTGGAGCTTTTGCTCTTTGATACAAGTAGACATCGTGCCATCGTAACGCCGTCCTTATCAGCGTTTTCTACAGGACATCAGAATTACCTAATGAGGTAATGGCCGTGGCAGTCGGTCATGGGTTCGGCTCGCATTGACTCTATCATCTTGGTCTTGGTCTACTTTCTCTCCTTCCTAGCTGTGAGGCCCTCGGCTACTTGGGCTTACCGACGGCGCGTCACAAAAAAAAATGATACATCAGTCTATGATGACGAGAGCGAGTCCATCCTGTGACCCGAAAACATCGTCACTCTGTGGGCGTATGCTGCCAACTCTGCTGGCCCACGAGCTCGCCATGAGGTGAGAGACATCGAAAGCGGACAATGCTCCCGCGCTATCCTCGATCGTTCTGGTGACTCGTCTCATTCTCACTTGCCATTGCATCAGCTCCTCTCCAACATGATGCCCGAGCATATGCCTCTTTGCGCTTTTGCTCGTGTCTCTTCCCTCGGTAGTTCCACGATCTGCCCCGCAATTGACGACCGTTGTCGAGGCTGCATCTCACATAGGTGCATAGATGACATCAGCATGCTAGGCTCTTGCACCAAAGGCGGCTGGAGGGGAGCGAGTTGCCAGAGCTCCTGAGACAGACGAGTCCTGACGCAAGTGCATGCTGTGGGCCAGACATCGTGAGGTGGTGATCCCGTCTCCTGTGCCGTGGGCGCCCCCACGCTTATGCGCTGCTAAGCCGGCAGTAGACGTTTTCTCTGCCGCAGACTACCTGGCTCTGAGAACCTGGCCTCACCGCATGATCCATGTGTCTCACTCAGTAAAGAGCTTGGGCCATTGGGAGCAAGCCAGTGGCCAACCCTGATGCCAGCTTGGGTTCCGTGAGTGACCCGTGTCTTGCTACTTCTTGATGCCAACCACGACGAGGTTGCGAGGGCTGTACTTGTAGTCAAAGACCGTCTCGGCCCAGCAGTCCTGCACCAGGTCCGTGTGCTCCTTGAGGAACAGCCACCGGTCTGCCACGATGAGCGACTCGACCACCCCGGCGCAGAAGGCCATCAGGCTCCAGATCGCCGCGATCTCGTTCTTCCTGTGTCCGTACGCCCGCTCGTACTCGGAGATCTCCTCGTCCGTGATGTCCCCCATCTTCTCCCGGACGACCCGGCTGTACTGGACAAACTCCGAGTTGGACGTCAGCTTCTTGATCGCCCCGCGCACGTACGCGTGGAAGGACGTGTAGCAGCCCTTGCGCAGCGAGCCGATGATGACCGGGTTCGTGCTCGTGTTGAAGGGCGTCGAGCTCCAGTTCCCTTGGTCGTCGGCCTCCTCGCCCTTGTCGTGGTAGATCTTGTTGATGACGCCCTTGTCGAGGAACAGCTTCTGGAGGACGGCGCGGTAGAAGTGCCGCACGAAGAAGCCCTGGCTGTCGCTCTCGGTCCAGTTCTCGGGCGCTTGGCAGGCCATCATGCGCGCCGTGATGTTGAGGCGCACGCCGTCCTTGTACTTGCAGAGGCGCTGGCTCATGGGGAACCCTTGCGGGTCGCGCTTCTCGGATTCCCGAGCGACGCGCCCGTTGATCGCCTGCAAGCTGGGCCGCATGTAAGGGATCTTGTAGGTCGGCGGCCCCAGCTTCTCCGTCATCAGGTTGTAGCAGCATCCGACAATCGCGACCGCGCGGATGTCGGGGTTGAGGACCATGGACCGGATGCCAAAGTGCGAGAGGTTGCCGCAGGAGTGGATGGATATTGCCATCAGGCGCAGGTCTTGCTCTTGCCCGGGCAGGAGGTCTTCCTTGACTTTGCCAATGACGGAAGTCATATCGGCGTTCTCCAGCCTGTCGTGGACGTAGTGTATGTAGCCTTTACCTTGCTCTTGTACGTATGTGAGTTCCAGGTCCTTGATGGGCCGCATATCGGCGGCCGCCACCACCTCCGGGGCAAAGTCCAGGGGCTTGGCAACGCGGTTGAGGGTTCTGTCGCTCATCTTCTCCTTTGGCGTCCTTTGATCGAGCACTTGTTGATAGACCTTCTTGTTCCGCATAGCCTTCTCCTTCTCGGCGAGGCCCGCCAGCAGATCGAGGTTCTTCGCACCAGCAATGTTCTCCTCTCGGCCCTCAACAGCGATGATGTGCTTGTTGTACGGTTCACTCGCCAAGGTCCTGCCGAGGTAGTTTTGCCCGCTTCCAAAGTCAATGAGATGCGTCATCTCCTGGCCGTATGTCGTGGATATGTCCTCCATAAGCCGATCCACATAGCCGGCAAAACTGGTGACCTCGTGGACCTTTTTAATGTTCATCCCAAGCGCCACCTGACGAGGCAGCACTGGCAGTTTTCCCTGCTTTGGAACGAAGGATCTTCTCAGGCTGAGTCTTCGCACATCACGAACGAATGTGACAAGGTCCTCTGGAGGACTTCCCGCACCATCTTTGGTGATTGGGCTGTCCAGGTCGTCTCTCAATAACACATCCAAAAAGTCCATAGGGTTGCAGGCCACCAGAAAGGGCTGCCAGCTCTCGGGGATGATGGTCTTGAAGAGGCCCGGCTCGGTGGTGAAGAAATCCAGAATGTGCACTCCACCACACAGAATCTGGAACATGTCCGTGGTGCTGGTGTATTCCAGGAGAGCCTCGATGTAGTCCTCGACAGACGAGAACTCGTCAGAGTACGGCAGGGGCTTTTCCGGAATCATTTTTGGACCACTGCCAGCCGCGCCGGGCCGGTTGTCGCCAAAGATATACAATTCCTTGAGTTGCTCGTCCTCTCAGATGAAATTTTGGCTTGGTTGGAGTTGAAAGGCTCACAAAATGTGTAAGGCCAGCCGCTGGCCAATCACGGCGGCGATGTGGGTCTCCCGAAGATCGCCGTTTTCCTTGGGTACCTACTTATTTTTTGGCCAACCTCGAACCATGATCCATTTTTGGAGCATCTCCCCATGCTCGACAACTGAAAGTGTATGCGCCAATTGCTCTCCGCGGGATGCGGCTACTGTTGACGGAATAAACGATCGAAGTCTGGACGCGCCATAACCGTGAGGGATACTCACCAGCAATCAGGCACAATGGTAGGTCTCTCTCGGCACGTCCGTCTCGATCAAACAACCAGCTGACTTCTGCTCCCAGGTCTTCATCCTAGGTGTCAACTTCCACGAGCAGAAGCTGGTCAAGGTATGGCCATCTTCCCCATCACTCAACGGTACTAGGTAGACGGCATCTAACCTAGGACCCCCAAACTGCAGAAAGCGCTCGAAAGCTTCTACGCCCTCGGCCCGCAGACCTCGGCCCGCATCCTCGCGAAATACTACATACACCCGCAGGCCAAGGTCGGGTCTCTGGCGCCCAAGACCGTCACGGCGCTCACGGCCGAGCTGTCGACGATGACGATAGAGAACGACGCGCGGAGGATAGTACAGGACAACATCAAGCGGTTGAGGGACATGGGCACCTATAGGGGTAGGCGGCACGCCATGGGCTTGCCGGTGCGCGGCCAGAAGACGAGGAACCAGAACGCGACGCCCAGGAAGCTGAACCAGGTCGAGCGGAGAGGTTAAGAGGAGAATGCATTCTCGAGGCGGGCGTGGATGAAAATATGCGGGCGACGGTGGTGGAGAGAGCAGTCAACAACTGGCCGTGGCTGACATCGGCACGCTCAGCCGATATGCGAAGGACTTGGGCTACCCGAATACGGCAGAGGGATCCAAAGATGATTCAGGCGTTGGCAAAACGATCGAGCCACCCACGTATTTTGTCTATACTAAAGAGTGTACGACTAGCCTACATTGTATAACATTTCAAAGCTCAACCACTTTTCTTTTGGACCCGACGGCATCAATAGGTAGTTGTGCCCTGCTTTTACTGAACGCCGGTCTTCAAGACTCCAAAAGCATCGCCTTCTTGAAACAAAAGATCGGGTAGATCGTCTTCAAGGATCGGTTCTCCGGCCGCCTGCATCTCGAGTGCGACCTTGTCAATCTCCTGCCAGACCCGGAGGATGTTGCCTCCCACAACCTTGGCAGCATCCGCATCGCTGACGCCATTCCTCAAGAGCTCGGCAACGAGGTCTGGGTATTTGGAGACATCCTCCATGCCTCTCGGGACGGTCTGAATGCCATCAAAGTCGCTTCCGATGCCAACATGATCGTAGCCAATCAAGTCGCCAATGTGCATGATGTGCTTGGCTATCTGGGCAAGGGTAGAATGTTCAGGATCGAAGTCCGGCAGGCCGTTCTCGTTGTCGGACTCGGTGCAGGAGATGAAGTCGGGCGCAAAGTTGACCATGACGAGCGAGTTCCTCTTCTTGACCAGCTGCAAGACGTCGTCTGGCACGTTGCGCGGGTGCGGGCACAAGGCATAGGCGCTGCTGTGGCTGTAGATGACGGGGGCCTTGCTGCCGGCCCAGTCCTTGCCGCCGCCGCCGAGCACGTCGATCTGCGTCTCGACGCTGGTGTGCGACAGGTCGATGATCATGCCGAGCCGGTTCATCTCGTTGAGCAGCTCCCTGCCGTCCTCGCTCACCCCGCCCCATTTGGAGGGCGCCTTGCGGAAGGGGTTCTCCCACAGGGCGGCGTCGACGTACTTGTTGGGGCAGTTGTGCGACAGCGTGCAGTAGCGGACGCCTAGGTCGTAGAACCGCCTGAGATTGGCAGCCGAGTTGCCAATTTGATGAAGTCCCTCGATGCCGAGAGGGGAGATGAGCAGCCCCTTCTTGAATGCCGCCAGTGCATCGCTGCTGTTGACCATGGGGGAGAAGACATCTGGGTAGGCCTCCTTGAGCCTTGTCATGACGTCGATCTGTTGGAGGGTCTTCACGACGCCTTGAATATCACCAGAGTATCAGTTTCAAGCGATTCATTCTACGGTGACCCATCCCGGTAGACTCACTCTCTGCCTGGTTCTCTGTAGAGATGTCCTGTCCATCCTTGGGACATTCGATAAAGACGCTCCAAAAGGCGCCGCCGCTCTGTCCGGATCTGAGTCTAGGCAGGTCCAAGTGCATAGGAAGCCCGCCATCTTCGAACAACTTGGGGAATTTGCCCTCACTGATGTGGTTGTTGAAGAGATACCTGATGTAGATGGGGAGATCGATATGGCCATCTGTGACCTTGTTAGAGACGTCCAAGACAGGCTCAATGATTCAATTCGAGGATTCAAAATTCATTACCAATTAGCGGCGTCTCTCGGAGAATCTTGGATGCCCGTTCTTCAACACTGAGGTTCTCGAGAGATGGGCCTCTCCAGGCGGCGGGCATGCATTTCGTGTGTGTATTAGTGAAAAATCCAAGGGCGAGGATGGCTCCAACAGCAATGAGAGCCTTCCCTTTGGTAAAGAAAGAGCTGGAGGGCCGGTTACTGTCTCTTGGCGCGGGTTGGCTCCATTGAGAGCTGGGCTTTTCTGAAGTCATCTTGTTGATATAAGACGTTCAGCGGTCGGCTAGTGGATAGTCTTCTTGTAGAGAGACCCGTTCAACTTCAAAATGATGGCCGATTATCCGTGCATTCAAGATGGCTGGGTCTCCTTGCACATCGTCAAATGGGTTTGTTTAAGCAACAAAGATTAGATAGAAGCTTAATGCAGTCTTTATCTCCAATGCTGACCCCTCTTCAACTTTGAGATAACATTGAGCCAAGTCAGGATGGGCAACTGGCGACGACTTGGACTTTGGTTGACGGAGCTGTCGGAGCTGGCAATACGCCGGGACGTATTACATAATCACAAGCCATCTTTCTCCTCCAGGGCGGGCTGCGTTGCAGACATCGGACGAGCTCCACTACCTCAGACTAGGGCCTGTTCTTTGCGCGTGTCTAACATTCTTTAGCCTTTTGGGGAGACTTTGAGGGGAACCATAGGACTGATTCAGGGGTCAAAACCGGCCGTTGCAGCGCTGCCGGTAACTAGCTGGAGCCCCAGTACTGGCTTGGCTCCAGTGGTTCTCAGCCGTGCTGCGCTAACAAACGCGGAAAGGCAACCAGGCTGCCTCTATGAAACCGCAAACACGGGGGCGCCTGTCGTCATTAGGCCAATGACATGCCCAGCCACACGTCCGTGCAGAGCTGGCCCCCGGAGACTCCATCACCATCCACCAGCCCAGCGAGCTTCACCAGCGAGACGAACCTGGTCATTTTCCAGGTCCACCGAGAGTGCATCAGCCACGCTGTAGCGAATTCCTTTTCTCGTATCAATAATTTTCTCCAGTTCCTGCTTTGGGACGGCTCCGTCATCGAGCTCCCTCCACCGTAACATTCAATCGTTCAACCCTCGTTGCGCTCTGCGTCGTCTTCGCAGTGCTCCCAACTCGCCCCCTACGCAATCCTGCCGCCTCCCTCTTTGATACCCGCGAGCCACTGCTTGAACGACGGGGTCGCCATCAAGCCTGTGAGACTCGGCTTCAATCCGTTCTTTGTACAGACGAGTGAGACACAAAGTGTCTTCAGCACACGACCCGGCGCAAACGAAGTCCCCTTCAAACCGAACCCAAACTCCCGTTTGCCAGGAGCTCGTCTGGAGCATAGCTGTCCACCATGCCTGGTTTCTCGGAATCCTTCTGGTCGAGCGACTACGCCGCAGGTACGCAGCAGCAAATGCCGCAGGCCCAACCCGATGCTAGATACTGACTGCGATCAGGACTGGGTGTCCTCTTCGGCAAGCTCCAGCAGGGCGTGATCGAGAATCGCCAAATCATGACCATTGCCCGGATGCGCGCAGAGGCCGAGGAGACATATGGCCAGAGGCTGGCCGATATCCCTGTGGCAGTCGACAAGGTGCAAGGCGGATTCTCCAGAGATGACGGTGCTAGTGTGCGCAAGGTATGGATTATCGTCGCGTGGTTGGGGGAGTTGACGGGTTAAGGTGCTAATTAGAACCACAGGCTTACGAGGGTGTCCGCACAGAGATGGAGGAGGCCGCCAAGAACCATCGCAAGATCGCGCAAAACATTCGAGATCTCGTCGTCAACCCTTTCTCGCGATGGTGCGAAGCGCACGAGGCCCGGATCCAAGACTCCCAGGACGAGCTGCAGTCTCGGATCAAGACGCATGATCGCCAAGCGGAGAACGTCAAGAAGCTGCGCAGCAACTACTTCAACAAATGCCGCCTTCTAGAGGACCTCGAGGAGGAGAACAAACTCGCGTTCCAAGACCCCGAAACTAGCCCCAAGCAGAACATCCCCGAGATCAAGGTGCAATCCCACAAGGAGGACGAGTTAGACGATGACGACGAGCCTATTGAGATCGGTGACGAAGTCTACCAGCCCGAACAAGTCAAGAAGATCCTTGCGCACATGCTCAACAACATCAAGACCGGGGAGACCAAGGTTCCCATTCTAGGAACATACCTGAACACCTCGGCCGGTTCGGATATCGTCGAGTACATTCAGAAGCACATGAACACCAGCAGCGTCAGCTATGCTGAACGCATCGGCCAGGATCTGGTGAGCAACGGGTTTCTGCGACTGGTCGGCAACGTTGGCAACACGTTCGCAAACTCGTCCAAGCTGTTCTATCAGTGGCGTCCCAAGGCTTTCCAACTGTCCGGAGTTCCGGAGAAGAAGGCGCCGCTTTCAAGAACTTTCTCGCTCCCGGCCGGTGCGTCCGATGTTGCCGACTCCCCTGTGGTTGGCACAGTCAGTGAATATCTGGAGAAGTGGAACGTGCTCAATACTGCCCATCCGAACGAGACTCCTTCGGAGCGCATGCGCAGAGAGGCACGAGAGTCTGACGACAAATACAAAGCCGGCGTGCGCAAACTGGACGAGCTGCGCATGGAGCTCGAAGAGGCCATCTTTGCTCACCTCAAATTCTTGGAGAGGTGTGAGCTCGACAGGCTCAAGGCCATCAAGACCGTCATCTTGGACTTCTCGGGCACCATCAGCAACGTCATCCCTAGCCTCCAGTCAACCGTCGATAACATGATGCTGTTCCAAGAGACAGTGCAGCCTCTTGGCGACTTGCGCTATCTTCTCGAGAATTACCGGACGGGCAGCTTTGTCCCGCGAGTCGTGACCTACGAGAATTACTACA
Organism: Thyridium curvatum; assembly: GCF_004353045.1. Taxonomy (NCBI): domain Eukaryota; kingdom Fungi; phylum Ascomycota; class Sordariomycetes; order Thyridiales; family Thyridiaceae; genus Thyridium; species Thyridium curvatum. Next base: position 204,966 of record NW_022156813.1, on the reverse strand, counting down.
ACCAAGTTGATGACCAGATCTTTGGTGTTGATCTCGAGGCGCGCGCTAGAGCCGACAAGAAGCGAGTCCCCATCATTATCACTACTATCTTGACCTACCTGGATCATCATTACCCTGACCTGGAAGGCGACGAGGCCAGGCGTGGGGTCTGGCTCGTCGATGTCCCGTTGGCACAGACGCACAACTTGCGCCACAAGGTCAACAACGTCAAAGGCTTCTCGGCGGAGATATTCTCCGAATACGACATCCCTACTGTTGCAAGTTTGCTCAAGCTTTACTTGCTCGAGCTTCCGGGTGAGTAATATATTGTGGTACGGAACGACACGCTGTAACTGACCATCCACCTTGTTAGACTCTCTCGTCTCCTCACATGTCTATGAAATCATCCGAACCATCTACCAGACCCCGGCGGCGGACAGCACTGATTCTGCGCGCGTGCTGGTGCTCCAGCAGACCCTCTCTCAGCTCCGACTTACGAACATCGCCACCTTGGACGCCTGCATGAACCACTTCACCCGGCTGATCGAGCTCACCTCGGCAGACGAGGCCTACGTCGCCTCCCTGGCCACCGTCCTGGCGCCGTGCATCCTGCGGCCGCGCACGGAAACGTCCCTGACCATGGAAGAGAAGACGGCCTACCGCCTCCTGCGCGACCTCCTGGCCAACAAGGACGCCATCTTCAGCGAGCTGAAGCGCATGTCCACCCTGTCGCACTCGAGCTCCGTCGGCGGGGGCGGCGGCAGCAACCGGCCGCGCGCCATCTCGACCGACGAGAGCAACCGCAAGGCCAACATGGAGGAGCGCACCCGCGCCATCCTGGAGAAGGCCTCGGGCTCGCGCAGCCGCGCCACGTCGCCGGCCCCGAGCCCGCGGGGCGCCGGCCACCGCCGCGACCGGAGCATCGGCGGGCCCGAGACGAGGTTCCCCGTCGCGACGGGGTCCCCGACGGCGACGGCGGAGAGGGGCTCGCGCCAGAGCCTCGGGCCCGTCGTCCCCAAGCGCGCGAGCCTCGAGGTCCCCGACGGCGCGTCTTCTACCCCGACCGCGGCGGCGGCGGCGGCGACGCAGCAGGCAGCCGACGGCGCCAACGGCGTGGCTCCGGGGGAGTCCTTCGCCAGCCGGGCGGCCGAGGCGGCGGGCGAGACGCCCTCGAAGCGGGACTCGCTCAAGAGGAATAGCGCCCGGTTCGCGGGGGGCCGGCGCATCCCCATAGCACAGCCGGCGGCGGGCGACCATGCTCACCAGCAGCATGGGGTCACGCTTGTCGATGCCCCGATGGACGATTAATGATGGGCCTAAGCTAGCGTTTTTGTTGTTGAAAACCCTTGGTGTTCTTGTTTGATCAGTGACCATGATGATTGGGCCGTGGGAGGGGCGAGCCGGTGTATGGATGGATGAGCACCTGGGCGGACGGAAAAGAAGTTTTTTATGACGAACCCTTTTCATTTGTTCTAATCATGTTGTACCAAGAGAATATAAGGCATTTATGACTGGTCGCGTATCTCGTATTCCTGAGCTGCTTCTGCATCGGCAGCTGAAGCCGCAGTAGTTGACCACGAGGCCGGGCGGCGTTCGAGATTGCATCTGTTCGGGCTGCTGTTGTCAGCCGTGCGAACCTAGGGGCACCTGCAGGATCAATTTTCGAAGAAGCAATCTCTACCCATACTGCCTTGTATTGAACCCTCTATAGACCGACTGTTTTGTCTATTCTGTTGTGTTTGATTGTAATGATTGTAAAACCCGTTCCCCAAGACCCTCCGTAAACACCAGCCTTGCCATGATGAGATGGCTTTGTATCAGAAAGTCTGTTGAAGACCCAAAGACCACATTAGGTAGGCCTTGCTCGAAAGCTCCGAGCTCCCCTCGTCGAAATGCAAGCGCCCTGTTCCGTCTTCGAATGCGCGTAGCCACCTAGCCGGGACCTGTGCGTCGTGTTGGTTGCCAGCCACCGCGGGGTGCCGCGTCCGAGGACCTATTTACCAGAAGATGATCCCCCCGAGGAGCCAGTCGATCCGTTTCGCTGGTGCGAGCCATTCTTCGTCTCCTTGTGCTGAGTGTGACTATCCTTGTTGTCTCCCTTGCGTGTTTTGCTTCGTTCGGAGCCATAATGGCGTCGGTAGTCCTCATCACTGGAAATCCCGGGTCATTTAGACACGACTTCGTGGGCTTGCCAACGCGGTTTCCCACGCGAGGCCAAGAGCTTACCTGGAACAGCTCAAGCAACTCCCCATCTTTGCTGTTGCAGATCGTTATTTGTGATATTTGCTTCCAAGCGCTCAGGAATTTTCGCCGACGTGATCTTTCGGGTGCCTCAAGCGAATCAGGCTGGAAGTTGACCCTTCCAAATGCGAGAGACGTGCACTGCACCCGCTGAGAAGAACGCCCTCTGTGACGGTGCGTCCACCAGCCCCTTTCTGTCCTAGATTTTCTCCAGCACACACACATACACACACGCACACATGGTGCGGATTATGCGAGTGTACCTAGGGCATGGAAAACTCGATGCGGCCTCTCAGCCAGCCAGTGCACAGGGCGGCACCTCTCCCATATGCGACTGGCTGGGCGCACTCAGGTTCCAGGAGGTCTTGAGATGCCGAGTGAGATGCCAGAATGTCCCGCCATAGTACCTCCTTGGTGTTGTCGACCCAGCCAACGGCGCGAAAACCACGGAAGGGCTCCATCCCCCGGTCCGTCTGTCTCAAGCCGCCCATCGAGAATCCCTCGGTGGCTTTTTTCTACCAATTCTGAGAAGGTTGACATCGGTCGCAACGAGAAGGACACCGGACCGTTGACTGCTGTGGAACAGCGGATCAAAGTACCATCCTCCCAACCCCGGCCTCAACCCCTGCTCGGGCGTTTTTGGCTGACGTTTGTTCGATTGGACACAGTCGCGTGGCCTGAGCTATGCCATTTTTGTTCCGAACCCGGTTCCGAAACATGGGCTCCTGGTGCGATCATGGCCAGACAATCCGCTTGGAGTAAAATCATGTCCGTCCAGAAGCATTCAAAATCGGACTGTAACATGGTGAGAAAGCCTGTAGTCTCAAGCCAGGACCATATGAGGGACAGCGGTGGGGCCACACTGATATCAGCAATGATAATCACATGCCATCGCCCATCGAGACGCTTGTCACAGCGGCGCACATATCTCAGTAGCCGCAGCTGCCGAAGAAACCGCTCTGAAACCCCTTTGGTACAACAAGGCCGGTCTGCAATGGTGCAATTTGTGCAACTCGCATCCCGTGCGTGGCAGAAGCACCTGCATGACGGGCGGGCGGATAAAGATGGGGGTTTGTTGGGGTGTTGCGGGGGGATTCCACGCGCGATTGGTATGAGAAGAGTTGTCATCTCGCGAAGCCTGAGCAATGGAGATTCCGGCCCAACCCGCATGAGGAAGCTCAGTGCACTTGCTAAAAGGACCACTTGGCCTGAACGCAACACCAGGAGATAGCCATCCATCCACCCTCGGAGAGTTTGTTCCCTGGTCTACCCAGGCGAGAAAGCCTGCATATGAAGTCGTGGGATGGTTGCAGCTCGCAATCCGGAAAGCAAGGGGTAACTTGAGCATGGCAAATACCCTAGTCCTCCATGTGTATGGCGACCACTGTACTTGATACGAACAGTCGACGATTGTGCTTCTGTTTCTCGTGATGGGCTCCAGATATCGCAGGAGGCGTGTCCATGGTGTGTTCTTCGAGGGCGATGTCTTTCATGGATAGCGATCTGTCATCTGCGTCAGGGAAAGGCAATGGTCCATCGAGCAGCGACAGTTCCGATGAGAATATTCCCAGTCAAGTCTCCAGTTTGCATCGACCGCTTCGTCGTGGCAGATGGCAGGGAGACGAGGCACCGGCGTAGGCGGAGTGGGTACAACAACTGGTTCGAAATGAAATGGTGTGTGCGCAGAGAAGTAGGAGAACCTATTTGACTGCAGTGGGAACAACGTGTGAGATGGTAATACCAAAGTATTTATGAATCCAGCGACGGATAGATGGTAGTGATGATGCTGAAGAGAAGTTGGAAAGGAGACGTTTGACGAGAGAAAGGCTGGCGAGTCGATGAAGGGTGCTCACCGCTCTAATGTATCTCTCCTGCCTGCCGCTGGAATTTGTTGTAGGAGCGGTAGGTGCGACCTAGGCATATAAGGCAGCCCTGGTGCACAAATGTCGTAATGCAGACTCATCCCACGAATAGCATCCAAGGCCTAGGATGTGCCGTGTTCAAGCTGACGAGTTAGAAACATGTGCATCTTCACTGCCAGGGTGGCGCATACGGTATTATCTCGGCCCAAGAAAAGGGGGTTTGCTTCAGCCCAGCGCTCTCGTTCACACATCCCTTCATCTTCATCGGGGGGCTGCAGCAAGAACTTAGCCATAACATTCCATTCCATTCCCCTTCACTGCTGAATAGTGAAGCATTCTTGTCGTCCTCGTCGATTTCCAGTGTCGAAGACTGCTCCAGTCAATTCAAGGACTCCATTTGCTTGTCTGGCCGTGCCAAACCACGCCCCGTCTCGCCCTGTTTGCGTGCATACGAGCTGCCGTAAATCCCTCCCTGAAAAGCTGCGAGTACCAATACTCGGATGAATCCATTTTCTCGAGCTTCACGGCCCTTGTGACCACCATGCAGCATAGTGCCGAGTCTTATTCAGCTGAGACTCTAGCAATGCATTGAAAGTCCAAGTTAACACTTCATTCTCAAATGTCTATCGTTTTGTGGTCAAGGAGCTACGAGCCCGATAGTTTGCAGACCAGGATAAACCGCATCTCCTGCAGTTCGGACACTTGGGAACGATGGGAGTTGCGGCTCATCCACGAACCTCGATCGTCTACCATCGTACAAGAACCTATCCAGGAATATAACTACGAATGGCAATACTGAGGATTGTTGGTGTTGAGAAGAAAAATATCCTGGGATAGAGCTGTGTCGTGTCAAAATAGGGGCCCTTCTGCCTCCCCTCGAGGGGGGACAGGTTGTGCCAAATCTACGAGCACCATCACAATGATCGGGCACCACCCACCCATTCTCCATCAAGGAACAATTAAAGCAGGCAACCGACGAGTATTTGATATCGCTTGGCACCAATAACTTGGAGTGACATGTTCGAAACACAGCCTGGAGAGCTGCTTCTGGGTTCATGGTGAATACAGAAAAGGGGCCAGCGAGTCGAGGCCAGCTTCTACCTACTCCCTCCTAGATACAATGCCACTGAAGAGCCTCCATCTCTTGAGGCCTTCCGTCTAAATGCCTTCACCGCCTCCGTCATGAAGATTTGATCGCCGCGTTGGGCCACAATGCCCACACCCTTTCCTCCAGCCCAGTGAAGCACTGCCTCGCTTTCTCGTAGAGCCTTGCGACCATCAAGATCGAATTATGTGGTGACTCAGTTTCGATAACCCAATAGCAGAGTACCCTCGAGTCTGGGGCTTCGGTCCCAGCGTGGCGCCATGCCATGTGCATTGCAGTTGGTGATGTCGTGCATACGACAAGACGGGCCGCCCCCACCCCCCCGTACTCTGAATGGTCTAGAGAAATTCATGCTGCATCACTTGATGCTATTCAAAGTATCCTCTGCCGCCAACTCAGACTCGGAAGTAGAAAGGACTCGGTGTAGCCCATCACATCGGAGATCGGCACACCCTTTGCCAGAGGCTACCCCGCCAACACTTCCATCGTGAACCGCATCAACGAGGCCCTCAATTCGGACCAAGTTGGGCATCGCCACTTCCGTCGATTTCCTGCCTTGCAGACTTCTCTGTAACATGGCGGTGAAGACACGAAGATGACTCGACGGGTATTCTATAAGAAGGGCGGTTGGTTTGCGACTTGGAGGAGGGTTCTGTGACCAGCCGGATGACGAGATCAGGAGTAGCCGCAGAACACCATGGCAGGCCAGCCAGACAATAGCACTACTTTTGGGAAGGGATCAGTTCCCAGCAAGGCCGGGAAGTCTTGTCCTCGCCCAGACATCGAATCAGGTCCTTCCGCCTCTGCCGCCAGGGGTAAGTGCACGACCAGACCCCTATCCATTTGAGAACAACAGCAACAGATCTCACAGCAATTGCCAGGCTTAGATGACCACGAGCAACGTGAGAAGAAGTACCCATTCGAGTACGATGATGACTGTAAGGAAACTAGCCCACGTACAATGGGGGTACAGCAGACTCACGAATAGCAGTGGACAAACTTCAACAGATGCCGGGTGGCTGGAAGAAGCATGCTTTAGAGCAATGCGTTTACAGCGACCAGCGATTCCACCGAAGATTCGGTAGCTTGACACGCTTGTTGATCATATACTTGGAGATCCATGTCGGACGTTGGGAAGACATCATATCGCAGAAAATCGAGGCAAGCCTCGACGATAAATTCTTCAAGCCGCTTGACTTGGACTTGGACGAGAAGAAGGGCGACCACGTCGCAGCCTTCAAGCAATCCTTCGATCCATTTGTGCATGAAGTCTTCAATGTCATGAAGCTCTATGGTGATATTTTTGCGTCTTCCAGGTCTTTTGAAAGGGAGTGCCGCTGACAAACAGTGACAGAGCAAATCGTGTCCATGGACGTTAAAAATGCACACTACCATCGAGCATCTCTGTCCGTACACGCCGGTGTATACAGAGGGCTGAGAGACGAGCACGGCTTCTCCAAGGAGGAATGCGCATTCATGGAACGTGCCGATGACTTCGTGTACACCAAATGGGGCCACATCGAGGCATTCGCAGACGTGGTGATTCGTGATTGTCCCAAGTTGGTTCAGCGCGTAAGTCTCTCAGACCGTCCCGCATATAAGCACGCAATTCGTGGGACAAACAGCTACTGACCAATGCATGGGGAACTCAAGTGGCCGTTCTTCTATACAAGTCCGGACGGCAATGGCTCAGTGCAGAAGAGCAGAGTCATGGCGTTCTGCAGTTTCTTGATCGTCCTGGCCGAATTGATCGTTACTTTGCTCCCTATCGGATTCCTGTACCTCATACCTATGTCCAAGGCTGGCAGATGGGTTCTGGTGCTGGTCTCCGCTTTCATCTTCATGCCCCTGATCTCCTGCCTCCCCTGGGTGAGCCCCATGGCTGCGTTGGTCTGGCTCCTGGCATTCATGGCCCTGATGGTTGCATTTCTGGCTCAATTTCCGAACAATTGATTACGTTTAAGATTTCGAGTTGATTTCAGGCCAACAGATCTCCATATTCGTTGTTGTTTTGTTTCTGTGGTTGGTATGGATTTCTTTCGTTGATGTTGTTTCCCATATCGTCGCTTTTAGGTTGATTGGATGTTCAGGGGGTCCCTGAGCTTGCTGTTGCGCTGGCAGTTGAAAGGAAGCTCTAGCAGTTGATCATACAAGAACGAGCCGAGGAAATGGACGCTATTAGGGGCGTAATAAGACCCAAGGGATGTTGGGGATCTTGACTTGACGCGCTGTTGCACACGTTTGGTTGAAAAGTCTACACCTACTGTTTACCCCTTTTCGTACAGATTGAGTCAAGAGAATCAGTGATCTGCCCTCTGACATTCCTTCGTGGATGGTCATCTTTGTCCTCGGAGCCCAGCGCTGTTATTTCTCAACAGTGTTGCTCATTGATTAAGAGCCTCGTCGCCCCGTTGATCAAATGCGCTCACACTCCATGAGAGGACCGAACTCCTTCAAAGCTCAAGACCAACACTTGATTGTTTCCAAATGAAAAGATCGCGGCATTTTCTTCATCTAGCACTGCTCCTTCGGTCGCCATCCTTGCGAAGCGAATGCCTCGAGACTAAGTCATGTCATACGGCAACAAGATAAGCCTTGTCAGCTTGGTGCCGTGATAGGTTCGACTTCACAGTGTTCAACACAAGATATGTCTTCATGTATGATCTTAACCGTCCATTCTCTAGTGACGGCTTGATCACACGGATGAAAAAGATGCATCTAAATGGGAGTGACATTGATACACCGAAAAGTAACTAGATCGTAAAACCGAGCAAGCCTACTTAGAACAACTTCGTGGACGGGGGATTTGGATCTCAAGCAAAGGCGTCGCTATATCGAAGAGCGTGTCCAACAGGTTCCAATAAACATCGTAAGAAAAGTAAACATGCATGTCAACTATGAAGAAACACCAAAACTATTGCCACACTGGGCTGTCCGCAATCCCTGTCTATTCTTGTAATAGGCCCCTGTAGGGTAGCCGCATCGGCGCACTCCATGTCTCCACTGTGCTGAATACCCCGGGAATCTTTTTTCTGAATCAGCGGGAGGCCCCCAGCTATACCCGATCTTGCTCTTGTTTGAGTGACGAGTATAGAATTGACTTCCAGTATAGTCGCTTGTATTCATTCGTCGGTCATGGCAGCTCACAGTTGACTGATTGGACAAGTGCAGTCATTTCTGAAGCTGGTTCAGGAAGGGTGACATGATAGCCATGTAGCCGAGAATGCATACCAGTCGTTGCTGGAACGTGAGTCTGGGTAGAAAGTACACAGCAATCGTCACAACGCCATAAGAAACGAAAACAACGGCTAGACTCAGCCCTCTGGAAGTCGACGCGAGGAAGAGAAGACTAATGGGCAGTAGCATGACGGCCAGCAGCAGCAGGATGGTGCCTGTTCGAAGCCAGGACGAAACTGTGCTCCTTCTCACGTATTGAATACCATCTGGAGATTGCTGCGCCCCCTAGAGATTGGTACATTGTACATAGTCAGCAAGGCGACTTCACAAGTTTCATGCTAGATCAAGACAAGGGACACGTACTCTTGTCAAGAACCAAGGTCGTTTCTTGAACAGCCAGTCGATGAGGGCGTCAACATGGTCCTTGTAGAGCTCAACAATGTCACCATTCCTCCTCATCGACGCCAAGAACTCATCGCGCATCCCGAGATATCGATAATAACATCTGAAGTGCTCAAGATCATCGTCCGGAACAGCGGGTAGATCATGGAACTCTCGGTCCATGTTAAGCAATTGGCCTATCACGAGGATGAGTCGAACGCACACAGCTCATTTTGGGTGGTTCAGAAAGGTAATACGTACGATATGTAAGCATGTCTTTGGCTCCAGTCTCGATGTCAGCGTCATATATATCGCGAAGAGGCTTTGCCTTGTCAGCGCCCACACCTTCGGTTGGGCCAAAGGTGCTAGGCGATTAATTCGAGGCTCGTCGTTGTTGTAGTAACTCCTCGATCTTTTGTAGATCCTTTTCGTCCCGGACTCCTAACTTGGCTTGGTAGTATATGATATAGCCCTGTCTCAGTTCGCTGAACCGTGGTCGTACACGCGAATTAACGTAGAGACATTGTTCGGAGGCAAGTTTGAGTAACCCTGGGGGCATTCTGCCCACAGTGTCGGCTGGACGTTACGGTCAGTTTTGTCATCTGATTGTCTCCTGAAGGGCAGCATACTATCTTGACGTTGAATCGAAGGGGGCCCCTCGAAGTCAGCCGTGGACCTGACGTCTGGTTCCAGTGAGCTTTCCCAGTTCAAGTCATATGGGATGAGGGGACGATCGAGAGAACCTCACCTTCCGTTGGCGCCGTGCCGCGTTCTTCCAAGTCCGAAGGCTGAGATCGATTTCGGCCAGTCCTCTTGCGAGGGAGCCAAAAATGGCTGCTGGTATTGCCCATGCTGGTTGCGTTGTCTCCGGAAGCTTCTCCCGGGCCGATCCATATTCTCCATCACAAGAAGGCGAACATCCTTCGCTTTAATACACGTCAACGATACAGACACTGACCGCTTTTTCGGCCAGCGAGGAGGAAAGGCAACAGCCTGAAGAGCGCAAGGCTCCGTCCTCCATCACCAGAAAAGTCAATAATGCTCTGAGCCGTGTTGTTAGTGGGGCTATGGCCATTTTGAAGGGGTGTGTTGGTTGCTGATCTGATGGGTTGGGCATACTTGTATTCGGCCTCCTCGATGCGCTGGCACGTAGAACCACTGCGAATAGCATCCAAATGTGACTCAAAAGAGATCAACAATCCATTCGCAGCGATGGAGGTGGGGAAGCAAGATTCGGTATGCAAGCACAGCGCCTCCGTGACGTGCAGCTAATCTAGCACGATCAACTCGGCCCCCGCAACACCCCGGCTGAGATGATCGAGTGGTTGCATCAGGAGCAGAATGGAGCCCGGAGGATAAGGAAACAAATCACAGCGTCGTGAGCGGGAGGCCGAGACTAGAAGCGAAGTAGGTGGGATCATTTTCGCCTAACGTCGTTGATCGAGTCTTGTCAGTAGAAGGCGGTGAAGGAGGCTTCGGAGAACATGTACTCTTGTGAATCTAGTCACTTTGCCTTGTATCTTCAAGGACCTACAAGAACCTCTCAGTAGATACGCTGGGTAAATTTGGTGCTCACCCCCAAACAAGTCCAGGCTCTCAAGGAGTCCATTGAAGGAATGTGGATGATGATTCTGGGCCGTTCTACTGAGCAATGGCAGTGACGACGGAGAGAATTTTCACACGTAGAACAATATTCAAGGCAATGAACCTTTACTCTGCGCCTCGTGGGGAAGGTAGAGTCAATGCATGCCCGCCTCGACTGAACCGCCCGATGATCAAGCACACGTATGTCCTCAATGCTACATTGTACTCTGCAGATTCAGTTGGGCGTCTCTCGAATAGCTTCTGGTTCGATTCGTCAACGAGGCCGTCCATAGCAACAGCAGCAGCAGCAGCCTGACTACCTCAGAAGAGTCATCGTCGCCAGCAGGACATCGTGGGAGGATCACGTCGAAGCTCGATGGATAGTTCTTGACTAAAGTCGATAAGGAGTTCATGACCAGTCTACCACAATATATCGCAACGTAAACAGGTCCATTGTAAACAGTAGTGAGACTAAGACGCAGGTTCGATGCTATCGGGGCGTACAACGCTTTGATCGACCGGAGGAGGATGGTTTGATTGTAAGAGTGTGGGTTCTGCCCATCGTGAACCGGCAAGATGGTTAAATCAGGTACAAGCAGGAGCTCGAGGTGGATTAGCGTGGTATGTTATGCAGTGGTGATTTTTGGAAGAGAGAGAGAGTAGGTAGTCTTTGTAAACACTGATGATCGCGTTGCCTGGTTATCGAGTCTTTGAGGAATCTATTCGAGCTGCCATCTTCGCTCCACACCGAAGAACACGCTCTCCTTCGTGTCGACGCGATCTCTCCTTACCTTCCCTTGAAGCCTGGGCACCTTCCGGCAACATGCGTGACCCAACCCCTATCGCAGAGGGCTGCACCAGACCAAAGAGGTGTCAGGGTAAGATCACTGAGGACGACGCTTGAAGCGCAGCGTTGGCCAGGTCAAAGGGATGCAATCTTTATCGAGGTGCAATTTCAGACGAGGGAACTGCATTAGGATCGAGGAAAGAGCTGAGTGGAAGTAGATTCGGATTCGACACCTCGAGCCGGATGCCACCCCCAGGGGAACGAGAGGGGATCTAGCTAGTGATGACGAAGCACTCTTTCAGCCAGCTGGATTACCTCGGAACATTGAATGAAGGATCCATTGAAGTTCGGCAGAGGACTGCAATCTGCAGATTCCGATGCATGGGACCTCAAGCTCGACAAGGAGACATCATAGGAAAACTGAGATGTCAGGGATGCGAATGGTAAAGGTCATTGAGGAGCGCCTCGCACACTCCCATCCAGCACTTCCACCTCAGTGTCATAATCATCCGCGGTAGCCCCGGACCAGCGGCGCCAGCTACCAGGTCTGCAGGCGGTAACTGGCCAGCCATATTACTAACAGGGCCAGAGCTTATATGCTCCATCAGGAGGTGGAGGATGGAGGACCAACTGCTCCTTGAGGAGGGAAGTCCGCTCTTGGATGGGTGGAGTATGGTCATGTAGGTGATACCCTGTGCTTGATGAGACTTCTAGGTATCATTGGCTACTGTAGGGGTGACGCCGGGAGCGCCTCGCAGCTGGGATGCAGCCGAGGATTATTGGATGGTGTTGTGCGACGAATTGGGACGAGGCTTGTCATGGTGCCCGATGTACCCCATATTTCCCCTCGAGGCTTGATTCACCGCGCTTCATACTCCGTATCTATAAAACTCGGCACTCCCTCCTCGACATGCTGCCCCAACCCTCATCTGTCAAGCATCAGCATGACCACTACGCGCCGAACGAGTACTGGCGATCCTACCTCGACTTTCTCCTGCAGCGCTGAAAGCACCCGCGCCCCTTGAATTCGAGATCGAGACGGCATCTGGAATGGGCAACCACGGTTACGGCTGCAAAGGTCAACAAGCCTCGAAAGAAGCAAGGACCGCTGGAGTAGGGCAGGAAGGATAACGAATATCCCAGCAAAGAACAACCGAGGCACTTAGAATCCTGAAATCGATTCACATCAAACGAAATTACTCTCGCGGCTACGGCGCACCTCGCTGACCACCCCTTGTCCTCTTCCGAGAATGCTCGTTGGTTGAGTCTCGATGGCCGCGTCTGGTCAGATCAGGAAAGCCGTCGGCCTTGCGGGGGGGGCATTTCTCGTCCCACACTCGGCCCAGCTTGGGGAAATCGAGCTCATGTCACTCTCCTACGCTTTGCCGCCAAGTGGACAGCTATAAGTCTGGATTGCCAGCCACCTGCCTACCACCCCGTCATCGATGAGGGACGTACTGACGTCCCCCCCACGCCGAGGCGAAATGCGAAGGTCTTCTCTGCATTTGCAGCCTGATCTATGGCTGCACGTTCTTTTCCAGATGTGTCAAGCCGTTAGGTCATGACCAACCTGCCGAAGCAAACAAGTGTTTGTGGAGATGCAGATGGCTCAACCCAATCGGTGTTCAGCACGATCCTCCCTTCGGCGACCCGCAAAAAAGTCGTCCAGGCTCGGAATGTTTCTGGGAGAGGCACACCCGCGAGCAGTGATAACGTCTGCTCACTCAGTGCGGTTTCATTCTTCCGGCCCATCTTGGCCAGCGTAACGATACATGCGTCCCACGCTGGCGCCATTGGAGCCCGGACCTGATGTTCGGGTGGTGTCTGGGGTGTGGAAGAGTGGGGAAAGACATTGACTAGGATCACCGTGTCCCCTGGCCGTCCCCGACGCTACTCAAGGTACCCGCTGTTAGCTCGCGGGTAGATCAGAGTTTCTTTGACCCGCTGTTCTTCGTGGAGAATGGTATTTGCAGAGACCATTGCTTTTGGAGTTGTCGGGAGTCTCTGCGACGTTTCTCCTCATGCATTTGGTTGAGCTGAGAAGCCCCGGCAACGAAGGCGATCTGGCCGTGATATTGGGATGGACCAGGTCTATGTTATCGGTGAGCAGCACCTTGGGAGTTCCTACTCTGGGTCCAGATGGCCGCCAAAGTGGCTAGCTGTTGTGCTGGACAAGGTTCCTTGCTTGTGACGGAACTGGGAAACCCAATAAGAGGGAAGCCTCGTCTGTGCTGGGTCTCTGCTAGGGCTTGGACTATACTCTCCTGGGCGAGGGATTAATTCTGATGTGCGAGTGCAATATTGTGAGGTTTGTGGCAGCTGTCTGGAAGGCGCGTGGCCCAGGTTCGGATTTGTGTACGAATCGCAGCCAAAAAAAGGAGTCAGAAACCGATCCCGCAGAGAGCTTGATTCCAGCCGTGAACCTCGCAGAAAGGCCCCCCCAAAAATGTGTTTTGGCTGCGGCGACGGCGGGAAAAGGTGACGACCCCCCTTGATGGCAGAGGACGCGCCTCACGAACCGTTTTGCAGCCAAGCTGAATTGACACCTTTTGCAACGATGGCAGCGAGGACGTCAGGCTTGACCCTAGAACACTCCCAAAGGCCATGACGACGCCGCTGGACACGCCGCCAGACTCTCCGACAGAACACGAGCCACGCAATGCCCGACCGGCCGGCCAGCAGACTCGCCGGCAGGGAGCCCCGACGGCCGGCTACCCGGGCGTCAGTCGATCCTCCCGCGGTTGATCAACGACTTGCCAGCGAATAATGGGATCAAATGCCGTTCAAATAGGGCCCTTTCGATGGCTTAGAAATACCGAGTTCCTGTGGCAGGCTCGCAGAGGCCAGGGCAGACAAAAAGGGGGTTGGCGGGCGGGAGGGCGGGCGGTGTTGTGATTCGTGATGGGGAGGAAACCACTGTTTTTTCAAGGAGTATTCGGCAGATGTCGGCAGGCTATCTAGGCATACCGTGATGGTATAAATGGAATTCAGATCCAGAATTGTAAATTTTTCCACAAGCATGATGCTCTTCAGGATGCTCAAGACCGTGGCGGATGCGGACGAGATGAATCACAGCCTGGCCATGTCGTGAACTGGAGCGCCTGCGAATCGCCATCCCGCTCGCGTCAAAGAGGGCACGCTTCCATTCAGCATAGAAACACGGCGCGAAATGTTGTACTACCCGGAGAAAAAATCGATTCTGAAGTTTTATTCTACCTGCGTGACATCCTACATGTCTCGTTTACTCGTTTCGAACAATGCCAGCCCCCTTTCCGTGCTGCCCGTGCGCCGCGTGTGGAGGGAATGTTGAATTCCAACCTAGATCTCCACAGACGCCCTCGTCCACTACCCTTGACGCCAGAAATCCATTCTTGCAGGGGCGAGGTATGTTAATCGGACCGGGTGGTCTCCGAAGAGCATTTCTCGTCTCCCTTCTTGGTGGCTTTCTTCTTGGATTTGCTCTTGGATTTGTTGTCCGACTCGGTAAGGGATATTGGTATGCTTCGGCGTCTGGGGTTGTCTTTCTTCTTGGCCGGACGTGCTGGCGGCATGGGCTCGCTGAAAGACGGTCAGTTGGCTGCAAGCCATGCGCGTGCGGAAACACAATCTCATCACCTGTTGGATGAACGACCGCACATGGTTGGCAGTTCGTTTTCGCGGCTGATATGCGGGAGTTTTGGGATTGGATTTGCAATTACGATCTGGGGGGATCGAAACGAGCCTGTCGAACGAGGGTTTTGCGTACACAGACCGGTTCTGAGGCCCGGTATTGTGACCGTGCCCTAGGGGAGCACACCTCGCGTACGCAGATTCTTCTTCATGTCTGGCTGGCTTGCCCTAGGAGGAAAACAAGGCGGATTTCGACAGAGGAGCCGTCTGAAATTATTGGCTGCCAGCGCTCCCCGGAGGAGAGCCATGGCGAGTCCCAGGTTGACAGGCGAATAGGCAGTCTTAGGGGGGCCGTATCAAGTACCAGGTTCCCAGGGGATCCTGACAGTTAGCATGGACATCGAGCCCAGCGGATTGCGCGCCGACATCTTGCCCGTGGTTTGGCTTCTCGACAACGTGCAACTCAAGGTCGGAAGACCAGACAAGCTGCCGATGCACCAAGAAGACGGCGTCCCTCCAGATATGATGCTTCGTCGCAGACGACAATCAAAACATTGACCCAGTACGTCGAGACTAACGACCGGGTACAACCGATGTTTAGTGGCGCCGACACTCTGAACAGGGACAAGCTTGGAGGATCCGTCTCCACTACTCGAGCCCCCGTCGCGTGCGATGCGACGCCGATATTCAAGTCGCCAGCCCCTAGCACCATTTGCGGAGCAATCCTTCAACAGCTCTGGCTTGCTCTCTCATTTGGGGTTGCCTGCCATCGTAGCTTGCGACACACGCCGTGATAAAAGAGCATCGCGATATTGCGGTCGTCATTGCCTTGCGCTTGCATCGGACTTTGAAGAAGGAAAAAGCGTGTTGCCGGTCACACTTGGTCCCGTCGCAACAGCTGAGCCGCGCAGCCAATCAGCTGGTGTGTTCAGATCCCATATCCCAAGCCCGCGGAAACACTTGTTTCTCGGGAGATTTGGCACGTCCTCATATTACTACAAGTAATACGCGACGGGCTTTTGACCAGATTGAGAAGCGCGGGTGTACGTCGGATTCGAGTCGCCATTGTCCAACCCGAGCCGTCCCGGAACCCCCCATGTCCCATGTGGTACGACGCGGGACGGAGGACCGGTGAGGAGTCGTCAGTGTGGGGGAAGGAGAAGCGAGGCCGGCTGATAGGTGGGTCAATGTGGCATCAGTGCAGCGAAGCGCTGGGCGCCAAAGCAGCATGATACTTGACTGACGGAGACCTTGCTTCTGCGTGACGAGCTAGGCCTTGTCCAGCCAGCTGTGCAGCGTGGCGGCGATGCAGTTGACGAATATGCAGTCGGCCGCACACCGGAGAGATCTGCGAGTCATCGATTTGGTGGATCTGAGAGATAACCCTGCGGCCATCGCGGATGGTTAAAAATCCCCTGTTCTTTGCCCTTGTTCCGAAAAGCAAGGGTGTCCCGGACGGCCAGTTGGATGTTTCATATGCCACAGGATTCGGGAAGCGGGCCCCGGCTGCAGTGGTAGAAACCGGAGCCGGCCGTTATGCTTTTGGAATGCTGGAATTTCGAAGCCCCTCTCTTGCCATCTCCTGATCTCCTCTGCCGGAGCTGGGTCCTCGAGCTCCTGAACAAAGAAATCATATCCAACTCGACAGGCTGTAAGCTGGATTCGAGGATGTCGCAGGGTTTCGCTCCTCTCTGGGGGAAAAGGCCACAAGTTCCGGGCGTCGAAATATTCGCAGGCAGTTCGCATATGATTTGACGATGCCCTGGACGATGACTGAGGGACGAAAACCGATGAACTTGAGCAAATGGAGCGAGGTGTCTATTTATGTATGCAGTCAGGACAGGCTGGCGCCTAATAGGGGTACGAGGAGGCAAACAAGTGGCTATGATTTCGGATCTCGGTGGCCAAATCACAGCGCAGATTGTCTCCACGTCCAGCTGGGGTCGGAAAAATGACCATGCATTCCTTGGACGGTAGGGGGATGGGGGCCTGGTCTTTCTAGGGACGGAGGAACTGCACATCTTGAGCTGGCCGAGGCTCATTCAAAGGATCAGAACGACTCGCTCTCCAGCAGCCCCCTCCCAGTCTTACAAATAGAGAGTCACAATGCAAAAGCAATTTACCACCCACGTACGTACGCCTGAACTTTGGCTACGTCTAATCACAAGCTCTCAATCGGAGTCCTCGTTCTTTTCACCTGACCAGTGCCGGCCATCTCGAGTTCAGTCGTTATTTCTTGCTCGATGCCCGTAAAAGACACCTGGTACTCACACAGAACATTAAGCAGTTCCTTCCCTGTGCGTTGCGTGCTCGTACATGCAACCAATCGAGAAGCGGTAGGGAGGTGGCCAATTCGCGTCTCCTTTTTCGGCACCCATTTGATCCAAAACTAGAAAAGGTAGTCTCAACCATCTGCCTTCTCTTGGATAGAAACCCCGTTGGGTAAATGGTTGGATCATTATGTTCGTTTTATAAAGGTGCTACCGGCTTTTCATATTGTATATGATGATGCGCGGTTCGTGGAGCATCTCGCCTGCTCGAGTCCTGGCAAGTCAATCCGATCCACGAGCCCATCCGGGAAAGTTTTCAAGTCCACAAACTCCGGGATTCTTCCAAACAGGAATGGACACTAGGCAAGGAGCTTGGTGGATTGTACTTACATGACGTGGCAGTGTCTTGACGGCTCTCCTGCACCAGAGCGCAATAGCCTCGCGCCTTCCAGAGTACCACAAGTATTCCGAAGATCCCTACTGCCAGGCAACCCTCGATCTCGAGACCCAAAGTATCGTGAATGCGAACCAGAGGACATTGCCTCAGTGAATATTCTTGGTGCCCAACTGTCTGGTCTTGCATACTTCTCGACGAGTTTCCGCCCAGCTACGCACCAGACCCCCTGCGAGATCAACTCGCCTCCCTCGACGCTACACGCGATTCCAGAGAATCAACAAAGCTTAAAGGGCTTTGGCATATCTGCTCAGGGCGTTGAATCGTGCTAAAATCTATTGTAGATGCACTCTATCTACCCGAATCACAGTTCTCTTGCAATCGAGCCTCGAACGACCTTCCAAAGCACGGCCGAAGGTCGGCGGTGAGAAGCCTCGACGGCGATTGCCTCTCGCGCAAGCCTAACATCCTGGCCATCGCCGACATCATTCTATACGGGGATAGAAACATATGGAGAACGTTGGGCAGGCATGTGTTGATGGTTGCATGCAATGGGGTATGTTGGAAGGCAAGGCGGGTGCAGTCTGCACCGCCCCTTTGTCAGTCATACAAGCCGCTCGAGCATGCATTTACGTGATTCCTCGATCGTAATATTTCCAAGACCATTATCCCCTTGGGTATTTCATTTCACAGCCTGGTCACTGAAACTTGGCCCGTCCTGTAGAGCGTCAGCGTAACTCTCGGAATATCTATGAATCCAAGATGCCAGCACTGAATCGCGAGATATTTCCCATTGCAGGCTTCTCTCGATTGTTTCCTAGCTTTGATTGAAGTAGTAGCCTTCTGCGGTTCGCTTCTTCTTGCTTCGACACTTGAGAGTCATACTATGTCCAGCCTGCTCACACCGCTTCTCGTCGACGAGACTTGGACAATAGTGGTTGGGCAACAATGTACACACCATCTCTTCCTTGTTCGACAGGCAGATATCTCCGAGCATCGTGGCTTGGTGATCCCCAGATGTCGTTTACTGCATGAGACGATGATCTAGATGATGGATGATTGGCATGTTGCGGGGCCAACATCGATCTCGCCCCATGCACACTCTGCGCGTCCAGCGGTCTCGACGGGCTGTGTTGTGCATGACGGACGGGCCGGTCCCCACCCTCTGCATTCACGAATGGAGTGTTGGTCCGTTTAGAGTCATATCTAGATGCTATTCGCAATATTCCTGACCGACAGTTCATTCACTTGACGCTAGATAACTTGGCCCATCATATCACCAACCCTCACACCCCCAAGAGGGTCTCAACCCCACCGGGGATACAATGGGAGCCACATTGGGTCATCCAGGCAACAGAGGTCGAGCCTTGCGTCCTTCGTTCTTTTGTCAAGTCTCGGTGTCCTCCAGATGGAGTGGTAGGGGGTTGCAAATACGGAGTGTATAAGAAGGAGAGCTTTTCGCCATTTTGTGCCAGAGACAAGCCTTCTTTTCATCGAAATCAGGACACGCCAATGAACCAGCAGCCATGGGAAACATTGTCAGTCAAATTACTTTCCGAAGATGGGGCAGCGACCCAGGACAATCACCTCGCGCTGCTGACCCAGAAGAGGCTGTGGCACCCGTCGAGAGTAAGTCCACGATTTCTTTCTTCTTTCTCTCTCTTTCTATTCAATAATACTTTGCTCCTCGGTCAACTTCTGTCAGGTGCCAGCCAAGTTACACTGTTATCTAGTCACTGTTGAAGAGACACAATGAACGCATTGCACGTCTTTTGAGACGGTGCTACTTTCGTTGCTACTGTCGTCTAACTGGTTCTTAGCCACAACTCCCGTGGCTGATACAAAAGATATCCCGATCATACAAGATAGAGATGGTGAGCTGTCCTCGTGTCCTTTCCAACAGCAAAACGACTGACTGTCAAAGTGGATATGGTCTCGGAGATGTCTCCTGGCTTGATCAAGTTCGCCGCCGAGCAATGCCTCTACGACAACCTGCGCGTCCAACCAAGCTTCAGCGTCCTGAGGCGCGCTCAGATCCTTTATTTACAAACAAAGATTGTCTTGAAGGAATCCGAAGCGCTCAAACAAATCGCTAAGCGCCTTGATGGAAACCCAGCACCGGAAGCCCAGACTGGAGGCCAGGACAAATGCTGTCCTGGTGGCAGTACCACAAGCCAAGCGAGAGCTGAGGAGATGGCTATAGAAGAGTCCATCAGGCTTACGAACCAATACAGTGCGTGCCTTGCCATTGCACCTCGACTGTATAAGAGACTTGACTAATATGACGGACATAGATGAGCTCCTTCGAGTTGAGGGCGAGATGCGCAAGCTACCGCGCGTTCCGGTCATGCGCCACGATGACATGGTGCTCCAGATGAAGAGGAACGGGCTCTCCGACGAGTTAATTATGTCCTTCCAAAGGGCTGACGACCTTGTCGACATGGACCGAAGCCACTCCGACAGCTTTACTGACTGGCTTATCCATTACTGCCCTTGGATCATTCCTAGGCTGACTGCCCCTGATGGTATGCTGTCTATCAACCAGGACAGAGTGGAGTTCTGGTGTCGAATAATCGCCATCCTCGTCCCCTTGGCTGCCATGCTTCTACCAGTCAGCCTTTTGTATATGCTGCCCATGTCCAAGGGGGAGAGCTTGGCTGTGAGCATCACCGCCGTCGTTCTTGTGGCGTTCTTTGTCTCTCAGATTCCTGGTATCACATATCAGTCGCAACTGATCTGTATCCTGGGCTACATGGCTATCATGGTCCCCTTCGTAGCCCAACTTCAGAACAACTGTACATGCACCGTCATTCCACAGCCATGAGCGCATATCGCGTCTCGAAGACTACACATACAGAGTCACGATTTACTATAGACTGACCGGAGGTCTATAGTCTTTTCTACTTTGTCAAACAAGGCTGACAGAGCGCGGTACGCGAGTGCGGGTGAGGTTGAAATTACCTGTTGGCCATGCCGCAGATTCAGTGGGTCCCACAGGGGTGTTCAGCGCCAGGACCCCCTGGAAAGGCGTATCTATGAACACCCTACAGGGCGCGGTTTCAGGGACAGGGGTGACTGACAGTGCCGGCCGGGGAACAAAACACCAGGAATGATCTTGATCGAGTCTTTTCACTTTTGCCTTTACTCACGATGAAAATTGGGTTGAGAGGAATGAGCACGTTTTGTATCACGACTTCTACTTTCTATTTATTTCATTCCAATAAATCCTAATATTTTTTATAGGGAGAGCACTCTTTCTACACCGACTCATGTCTCACCTACTGTCTCACCTACTGATATTGATCCCGAGCGGTTGCCTCACCGCCATTTCCCTTCCTCGCTTTCCTTCATCCACGCCCCTAGTTCCTCATGGCGCCACACCTGTTCCATCTCCACCTCCTCAAGACTCAGCAACAGTTCCCAATCGCTGCCGATACCCGTCCGGGGCAAGACGTTGGCAGCGCCGGGGTTGCAAGACCATGTCTTGCGGACCCAGTCCGGTCGACCTCCAGACCCCGGCAGGCCAAAGTCGATCCCACCCCCAAGCGTGGCCCAAGAGCTGAAGTCGACACCCGTGTTGGCAGCATCGGTGTCTTCCTGACTCGTCAGTTTCGACTGGTGCCGTGCCAGATTGGCGAACCGACGACCGACATATGCGTCGTCGACACCCAGCACAGCAGCGTGGATGCGAACCGCTGCTGCTGCAAGGATGCCCGGATGTTGCATGCCGGCTGGGGGTCGCAGAGCCTCATCGTCGTCCCTATCCTGGGCATCGGATCGTCGGCGAGGTGGTGTCTTGCATGCAGGTCTAGACGTTTCCGGTAAAGGTGAAATGCATCAGCAAGGTGTGTAATTTGGGACCAGTCGCTTTGCATATCAAGGATCCCGGTCCCATTTACGCCCGGTTTGTAGGGCAGACGAAGAATTTTTTTTCCAGTCCGGCATGGTGCGCGAACCAGGGGGTAGGTAACTCTGTCTTCCCAGGCGGACTTGTGTCTGCCTTGTTCCATATAAAGGGGGCTGGGAGGAGTTGAAAAACTGTTACTAACCGTTTCCTCGCACCTACAAGCTCTCCCAGATTGGCTCTCGCATGGGCTTGGACGAACATATTGCCGAAGAACGTGGATGAAATACCATGGACGCGCTTTCGTGCATCGACTGCAGTGGTAAATGTTGTTATTGCATCCGCCGGCAAACGATGATAACGCGCCCTCATCACGGCGACCCAGACGAGGGCACAAATGCAATCTGTTGTGGTTATCCACGCGCCCGGGAACTCTTCACCGACGATTCTGTTTACCACTCTCTTCAGGTTCGATACCTTTTCCCCGTCCAACGTTATTATCCGACAGGTCTTGCCCGATGGCAGAGTCCTGTGCATGATCAATTGGCGAGAACTCCTGGACGTTGATCGCTGGGCCGAATGCTTGCTCAACAGACCGCCCAGGGGCTCTGCATGCCTGGCCAGATTCCACATCTCGGGCACCTCCCTTCGAAATGTGTTCTTCAGATCGACTGCCACAATGTCAGTCTGGCCTTCGTGGCAACCCTCTCGTCGATGATCACACCGACTGCAACAATCAATTAACTCACCAGGTCTTGAACTCGAATAACTTCGAACATTGGCTGCAAACTCCTCCAAGAACATCGAGATCGACGCGCCGTCAAACACCGCATGGTGAAACGCGAAACACAGTACCAAACCGCCGTGCTCCAGAAAACTGGCGGTCAAGGTCAGCGGCGGGTTGACCTCGCCAGGCACGGGATGCTTGACGGAGATGGAGAAGATCTCCTTCTGACACATGTTCGGGTCGGGACCACCACTGCTGGCGAAGTCGTCGTAACGATGCGGCCAGTCGTCATACCATACGATCTGAGCTCGAAAGATACCCGGATCAGGGTGACGGTGGCGGTCGCCAGCGACTGCCGTTCGTCGGGGCAGCTGGTACTTTAACTGTACCGCCCCAGCATTGGTTGTTGACGGCGCCGGGCACACCATGCCGGCCAAGAATGGCCATCGGTCAAGACTTGCGTCGAGGGCCACGCACAGTCGGCTTGTCGCGTCATGGATACCTTCGGCTGATACATCTTCGAAGGAGATAAAGTACATCAGCCGCACATAGATGTTGGACATGTGCTGGTCCAGGGGACTCAGTGCCCACGTTGTTGTTGCCGTCGGGCCTTGATCCTTGACTGCAACGGGTCCTTGCGAACTAACATAGGTCCCGCTGCTGACCAGTGCCATCAAGTACGACTTGTTGAGTGACTGTCTATTGGCCCTTACAATCTGTTCATACCACGTCTGAGTCTTTCGAAAGCGACGCCGCGAGCACGTTGTGACTGCTGACAACTTTTCGACCACTAAGTGCTTGCACCTGAGCGATATATCGTCTGAAAGTAGCAGGCTGTGGACGCATAGGACTCAGCCAACTTGATGAGAGTGCTTCGAGCAATTAATTCGTGAACGTAAAGGTTGCCATCATAAGTCTCTACTTCTAGCGAAAAAGACCCCCCAACCACATGATATACCGCCGAGTCGATGATGCAGATCAAGATGATCAACATCTCTGGGAATGACTCTTCTTATCATGTAACAAGAGTGGTAATCTAGCTGGGGGACACTAGGCCTCAAATGGAGGCCGCAGGTGATAATGTGCAATCATGCAGTTGGGGGAGTTGGGGGAGTTGCAGTAGTCCGCAACTGGATGTGCATCTGCAAGATATTCCTTTTGCCTGCACATCCAAGGTGACATGTGAGCAAGGAGAACCCCAGTGTAACCTTTCTCCCTCACAGACTGTGGTTTTGACTATGTGGCACCCTACAAGACGCCCTACAAGAGCTGAATGCAACAAGTCGTCCTTGTGACTGATCTATACTCTTAGATCTGAACTGTCAACATTTGACTATACTTAATTGGTACATGGCGCTCGTCTGGACAAATCACATACTTCTCTCTGTTACAATTAATCTGAGACTCGAGCAAGGTTTTTTATGTACAGCCTTGGTCTTTACATCTTGGCAAGAAGACAAGTCTACGAATGGATGGTAACTCTACCAGCCACCCGTATTCAAAGTTCTGACTCTTGTGCATCCTTGAGACTTGCAGGCTTCCTAACTCCTCTTGGCATCTAGCATATGGCTGCTTCCATCATTCGATAGACATTTAGCGCTTGGTCGCCATACAAGAATCGTGTTCTACCCATCATATTTCCGGCTCATGGTATCAAATTGAACGTTTGGACCCCTTTATCTCCCCTACCATCCACGACAGAATTCCTCTCTTCCATAATCATACTCCTGCAAGCCTAATCTGCCAGGGCAATGGGATGGAGGATATGTTGATACTCCTTGCGAAGGCGCTCCTCTTCTTCCTTATATTCCGTATCGATCCTCGACCTCCCCTCCTTAGCCGCAACTGTGTGCCTGTGCAGTTCATCGTGCCCCGGCTTGGTGTGTAAGTCTCGTCGGAGAAACTCGAATGTCTGCCCTATGAGCCTATGCCAGATAGAGGCCAGCGGAGGAGGCAAGCGAGAGGCGCCCTCGCGCACCTCGGCGCGATACCTGCACACCTCCTTGAGTTCGTCATAATAATCGTCACGAGCTTGATTGAGATCCCGCTTCAAGGCTGCCCGCGAGGCGATGTAGCGGTCTCGGGCTTCCTGTCTCCTCCCCAAGTACTCTTGGTATCTCTCCATGCCTTCTTCGGTTGTCAAACTCAAATAATCGGGGGAGCCGGTTTCCGATTTGAGGAAAGCTTGTCGTGGCACCGGAACGGTGGCGATACCCATACATTCGGGCTCATCCCCTGATTTTGCCATGTGAAGACCGTTCGTCATGTCGTCAAGATGTTATACCGGCTGATGAATTGAAGCAGACTTGAGAAAAGGAGGGATGCATTTGAGAATGTGGAATAGGCCAGGGCGAAGGTCTTTTATGTGCAATCTTGCTCGGAGCAGGATATTTGGTAGGGCCTAGGTGGCGTTACCACAGGCCTTGTTTTTCTGGGAGAGATGCCCATGGGATGCGCTTTCGATCGATATCAGTCCCTGAGCACGCACGAGCCAAAGGCCTCCAATACTGCTGACTGGTTTTCAGGGGGGCGGCATGTGGCGGCTTGATCGGTTGGTCAAGTTCAGGTCAATCATGTCGTCCTGCGGTGGACTAATGATTCCATTTCGGGAAAGGGGAAGTGGAAGAGGAGACAAGGAAAAGGGGGAGGACACGGGTTCGATTCACAACCACGGAGCAAAATCCGCCAGAAAGGGCGAATTTTCGAAGCATACCACCCTCCGGGCTGATGTGCGAGTTTTTTTCTTTTTTTCGCCTTCTTATTTCTTTTTATACATTTTGCCTGTGTGCCCAGTAGGCCCTACTTCTCCGGCTTGGGTGGCTCGAAAGCTTTCGGCGTGACTGCACACGACGTGCGCTGTCCGGGTGCTCGTCGACTAGATGATTTTGCGAACCTCGAGGATAGAGAACTCTTGTGGAAAACGATCTTTGATAGGCTTCATGCGGCCGGCGGTATTCTGGTAGGTTTCAGCCTTGGTCCATGATCGACTCAAGATAGAACATAAGTCCTCCCTGCTAATACGGCCAGAGTGGTGTAGCGTCGTCCTGAGACGCCAGCGGTATGATCGAGAGGCTTGTCCAGTGTAACCACCGGGATGCAAAATCCTCCAGGCGATGAGACGGTAGATCCAGCGATAGATAGGTCGTAACCACAGGTGAGCTTCGGTAAGGCTTGTGATTGGGCATTAAGAATGAACATGGACAGGACATGCTAAGGGATGACAGCCGAGCCATCTCTCTGGTGGCTCAACGCAGGTCAGGGACGTTTGAACAGCGGGATCCTCAATGTTGCGGATGTCGTGGAGGCATCATAACACTTGACTGGCCCAGTCAGGGGTAAGGTCATGAAGGCCCTGTGCTTGCTGTGTTGGACACAAAGGATAAATTAGGACAACCCCATGGTCGAAAGGAACAATTTTTACTTCTCGCCGGATATTCTGATGAGCAGAGTGCCAGAGATTTCTGATATTATGAAGTGATCTCGGAGTCATATGGTTTGGTGCAATGCAACCATATCGTGAGCAAACCTATCAGACTCCATTAAGAGAGCACCGAATTACGGTCATGGTCTAGTTGAATTTTGATATGCCCATAAGCTCTCTTGTGTTATGACAAAAGCAAAGGCCAAAAGGCGAGAGACAAAAAAAAGGCAGAAAGGGGGCAAAAAAGCTCAGCCAAGGTGTCACTCGAACCCTGACCTGCGAAAAACCCCTTTTGGGGTTTTTCTTTGCTCGAACACGAGACCAGCCACATTAATGTTTTGTGGTGTCCTCCGTCGTGAGGGTAGGATGGCGTGCTATTTATTAAATGGAATCCACGTTATCGTGGTCATAAACCATTGCACCATCCCACCCCCTATGGAAACTAGGTACTCTATTTAGAATAATAACTGCCTTTCGCGGGGGAGGGGGTCCGTGTGCGCAGTTGGCCTGGTGCACGGAGGCTGCCAGTGTGGGCGAGGAACGAAATATAAATGTGGCTCAAGTAATAAAGAAGTAGGAGGTAATGCATTTCCTCCTGACTTGAGTCAGGGCTGCAAAGAGTGGCAATGGGACAATCCTTTTGACAGAGATGGTTCGGAGATCGGAACTTGAGCCTACTACCTCATCTATATACCCTCGAATACCAATTTTGACCGAGTCCAGATGCCGGGAACAGTATCCAATCCACCCGCTCAAACCAGTTTCCACACGCCGTCCTGGGTCTCGATCCTGACCTCCCTATTCTCGTCGATGCTCCTCCTGCCGGCCTCGAGGATGGCCGTCGTGGCGACGGTGTTGGCCAGCGTCGGTAGGCCCTTGGCGTCGAGGTCGGCGGGCTTGAGGCGGCCGGCGTTGACGGCGCGGCAGCCGTCGACAAACTTCTCCATGGAGACGTAGCCGTAGCCGCCCTGGCCGCCAAAGTTGCCGTCCTCGTCGGGCGCGTACTTCATGTAGAAGGGGTTGTACCACATGAGCTGGCCGGCGGCGTCGTCGGCGACGTCGTAGCCGCGCTTGGCCTGGTCGACGCGGATCTCGCCGTTCTGGGCGAGGTAGTGGAAGTACTGGTTCGAGTGGACGCCGGCACGCTGGGGCGCCGTCCACGAGGCCGTGTAGACGCCCGTGGCGCGCTTGGAGGGGTCGCCGCGCTTCTCCCAGTGGACGAGCAGGGAGATGGTGTCCTCGGTGGCGGCGTGGCAGCCGAGCCCCACGGCGACGCCCTTGGAGGCCGAGGCCGAGACCTTGACGGGCACGTAGCCGGCGCCCGAGACCATCGAGTCGCAGATGTCGACGTGGTGGCTGTTGAGGTAGTACGAGATGTCCGAGTCGACGCCCGCCCAGGCCTTGAAGGTCTCGAGCTGGGACTTGGGCTGGGACATGTAGCTGTAGAAGTAGTTGAAGTCGCCGAGCTTCTGGGCCTTGAAGCGGGCGTCCGAGTAGGCCGGGTCGAAGCGCTTGTGGTGCTCGACAAAGACGAAGACGCCGTGCTTGCGGGCGGCGTCGATGAGCTGCAGGTGGTGCGCGAGGAGCTTGGTGGCGGGCTTGGTGATCATGACGTGGATGCCGCGCTCGATGGCGTAGAGGGCGATGGGGAAGTGGGTGGTGTCCGGGGTGAAGATGGTGATGGCGTCGCCGGGCTTGAGGGCGTCGATGGCCGTCTTGTAGGCGTCCGGTTCGACGGCGTCGTTGGCGGGGAAGGACTCGAAGGAGGTGTCCAGGTTGTTGTAGACCTCGGTGATGTTCTTCTGCAAGTGTTCCCCTACGGCGCCGGTATGTTAGTTCGTCTCGTGGAAATCATGCGCCGCCCTTCCCGAGGCTTCTGCTGGCTGCACGTACTTATGGCGGGAAACTTCTTGCCGTTGACGCCGGCCATGCTCAGCTTGCCGACCTTGCCTCTCCGGCGCAGGTCGAACATGGAGAGGCCGACGACACCGACCTTCTTGTCTGATCCGGAAGCACCACCACCGACGAATCCTGTGGTGTACTCGCCGGTTCCAACCTGTACGTCATGTCAGTGTTGAGCACTAAGGTGTGGGATTCTGCACGTTGACTTGCCATCAGAACGTTAAGAGGCTCCATGGTTGTTTTGATTTACTCTTGGTCTCTCACTGGATAATGGTGGTAGTCCAGTTGTTCGAGATTGTATCTAGCTTCCCTCGAGGTGAAGCTCGACGCTTTTGATACTAAAAGCAGAGGATCTCTGGTCTGTGATCCGATGGCGTTGACGGAACTTTCCTCATCCAATTGAACTGGAAGATCAAGTCAAGAAGGCAAGAGAGAATTGGGATAGGATCAAATTACACAAGACACTGGACAAGAGGTGGCCTTGATTTTCAAGGGTCCAGAACGCGGACGTCTCAATGCGCAGCTTGGAGCACTACCTACATAGTTACTACACTACTGGTAGCTTATTACAAGGAACGGAGAAATTGAGGGGTGAGGGGCCATCAGATTGGGGCCGGTTGGAGACAACCAGACAGTCTTCTTTTCTTGGGTTCGGCTTGGAGGTGTACCAGTCTCCAAGTACTTGTGTTGAATCATGAGTTTAGAGTTTCTCCGTGTACTGGAAGCGCTTTGCGTTGCGGCAACGGGCATTCTGGAAGTTGGCAAAGCATTCACGAAGGACATTTCTCTCGTCTCTCTCCCCTCCGGGTAATTTTCTGCTCGCCATTGAGACTCATATGCAGAGCAAAATGGGCATCAGGATGAGCGCCAGAGTCCCCTCCAGGTGCCTCACGCATCGCAATGATAGCAAGCCCACCGTGAAATCTAGCAACCCATGTGATAGGGATCCGGTGTCGAATATCGCGGCAGTATCTCGATCTGGTGCGGGAGCCGGTCGGGGATCCGAAGGGAAATTGGGTAGCTCTAGTGGAGCAGCAGCCCCCGCCCCCACGCTAGAACGCTAGAGATGTGCCCCGCAATGTCAGTTCATTGCAGCATTAGGTGTACCTAGGTAACTAGGTACAGCATTACAGGGAGCTGGGATTGAAGTATCCTCTGAGGGCATCACCCCGCCCAACTCGCTCTTGCCCGATGCCAGAGTTGTTCCTTCAGTCCTACATCAGAAGGAGATGCTCACATTTATCTCTGTCCTGCCGACATTGCATCGCCAACTTGACATCAGCAACACCGCCAAGCTCCTTTGCTTTCTGATTCAACCCTTCTTGCTTTCAACGGTCGAATCAATGCCTGCTCAAGTACTTACTGCATGCCAGTATTGGTCAAGTCACGAATGGAGGCCCGGACAAAGTCTCGGTGAGTGGATCTCCGGCGGCTGTCGAGCCTGACATCGACAATCTTTCAAACTGATGTACTCTATGTACCCAGGCTCTCTCGGGATGTCCGCCCTCGCTAATCATCCACAGTTTTAGATTCTTGAGTTCGCCAATGACTGCCAGAGGGTTGACTGGTGTTGCGCCTCGTGCATTCACACACGCGTGCCGTACCAGGCCGGTGTTTCCTATTGGTGGCTTTTATTTCGCCGCTTGCTTAGTCCCTGCAAAGTATGCGGCTTAGGGGACTAGGACCGTCGACGTTCATCTTTCTACCGTCCGCCATGGGGGAAGAAAGCGGCTTCAGTGGGACCCGTCTTCTCACGACGAGAAAGGGAAATCTGCCCGGAGTGGCTTTCAGTACCTACGTCTGGGCTGCTTGGTGCCATCTTCTGGTCTGGGTCTACCTCAGCACTTTACTCTGCCCTAGTGGGCCGAGAGCTTCCCTCATCTCTCTCTCGACCAACGCCAGACTTACACCTGGACAGACTGGCATGCCGGCTCACGATCTCTGGCCACCGCCTACCCTTCTCGAGCCTCCTTTGCCTTTGATCCAAGGCGAACCCCGCCTTTTCTGCCGTGCCTACGTTCCCCTCCCTTTCGATCCTCTTCTCTGTGCACATTGCTTGCCCCACATCGGATATTTCCAACTTCACATCCACAGCCAACTCCACAGTTCCCAAGGGCAAGTTGCCTTGCAGCTGTTTCTGAATGATCAGAGAGCTTGACCAGATCTTGTTTTTGAATGCGTGTCTATCCGGTTCTCTTTCGGGCACCGTCGGCAGTTCTGGAACCGCTGGGCACTATTGCGTCCTGATTGTTAGCAGCCTTTTACCGTACCTCTATGTAGCGAGTG
The DNA here is from genome assembly GCF_004353045.1 of Thyridium curvatum. Taxonomy (NCBI): domain Eukaryota; kingdom Fungi; phylum Ascomycota; class Sordariomycetes; order Thyridiales; family Thyridiaceae; genus Thyridium; species Thyridium curvatum. Next base: position 175,397 of record NW_022156813.1, on the reverse strand, counting down.
CCCGTGTCAGATGGCCCGCATGTCCCTGCACTTCCCGAGGAAACACCTCTTTCCACCATCACGTCGTTACGGGTTCCTTTCGTCTCGTGGCCAAAGGGTAGCAGTTGCAGCCTCGCTAGCATCCTGGCATATTGTGTTCTGGACTGGCATATACTTGTAGACCCGATTTGCCCTGGTGCATACGGCGTCGCCCCACTCCTGCCGTCGACCCAAGGGCCCGGCCAGTGCCAACGGTGACTGACACTGAGCTGCCTGCTCGTACAAGTCCCGATGCAAATCTCTGCCTTTCCTGGCTTCAAGTGACCATGCCATGACCACCGAGAATACAAGTACATGCTCAAGGGTCACTGCTCTCCTGCCCGTGATCTTCGCATCGTGGCCCTGCTCCGGTCTCGCAGGTGCTGCCGACCTGGTTAGGGCGCCCGGGCTACCCCACGCTAAGGCTCTCGCCCATGTACCTGTTTCTTTTGCGTGTCAGCGCCGGACGGCGGGCGGTACTTGGCCCGGGCTCCAACAGACTCCTCCGGGGTCACGTCCCAGCTCTGGTACCTGGATCTGGCATCGGCTCCCAGTCGAGAAATCAGGTTGATCGGGAAATACTCCGCTTCGTCATTGCCTCTCCGGACGGACCGCATGTGCAGCCGACCTGCTCCCGGCAGAGGGTGTGGATGCGTGATTTCTTTCCGCATGCACCTACGCTCTTCATTCGCTATATATTGCTTCGTTATACGTTATACGCACCTGGGAGATGTCTCTGCCGCAGTGCCGTCGGGCTACGTGTGTACATGTGGATTTCGGACCCCTCCTGTGTTAGGTTTTAGTCAGTCGTTGACGAAAAAAGCTAGTCATCCAACCTTTTGATCTTCCCCAAGCCCATCGCCCTGGTTCTTTATTAGCCTCCCCCTCTGCAGCTGCATCCTTACCTCACTCCAAAAAGTGGCCAGACTAGTTTGCAAACAAGTCCCCAAATTTGTGGTGCCTTCGGACCAATGTCATAACGAGCCAACCTCGTGGTGTACCTAGGTAGGTCGGTCAGACACTTTTGACTTTCGTCAAAGGACCCTTTCTACCCCTGCTACCCGCTATTCTGTGGCCCATCACCTTGCGAACGGAGTGAATCCCCTGGAGAGCTCGTCGTTTCTGTTTATAAGTCAGAGACCGTCCGCTCCGTCATACTCCCCTTCCCCTCCTTCCCTTTCTCTTGCTTTTGTGTATTGTCCTGCTTTCGTGTGACCCTGGATCATACTTCTTGTTACCTTCTTCGAAAGTTCGAAGCGTTCCTTGTGCCTATCTCTGTTTGTCTCGACCCGGTTCTGGGATTCTTCCATTCACCATGACTGTCCCCAATGGCTCTGCCGCCAACGGTCACACGACCTCGCGTCGAGAACTGCCTCTGGGCATCTATGCACCGACTATGACCTTCTTCGACCCTGAGACGGAGGAGCTCGACATTCCCGTCATCAAGAAACATGCCGAGCGTCTGGCTCGCGCCGGCCTGGCCGGCCTCGTCACCATGGGCTCCAATGGCGAGGCCATCCACTGTACGCGAGAGGAGAGACTGGCCGTAACAAAGGCCACTAGGGAGGCATTGGACGAGGCCGGCTTCAAGGACATGCCTATTATCATTGGCGCTACCGAGGGCAGTGTCAAGGGCACCATCGAGCTGTGCAAGCTCGCCAAGGAAGCCGGTGCCGACTACACTCTGTTGCTGCCCCCCTCATACTTCCGCACGCTCATGGATGAGGAGGCCATCACCACCTACTTCACCGCTGTGGCAGACGAGAGCCCTTTGCCTCTGGTTCTGTACAACTATCCCGGTGCCGTCGCCGGCATTGATATGGACTCGGACCTGATCATCAAGCTCGCCGAGCACCCCAACATCATCGGCACCAAGTTCACCTGCGGCAACACGGGCAAGCTGACCCGCGTCGCTCTCGCCACCGACGCCAAGACTCCCGGGTCCAAGGGCTCAGGCTACATGGCCTTTGGCGGCATCTGCGACTTCACCGTCCAGACGCTCGCCAGCGGCGGCAGCGGCATCATCGCCGGCGGCGCCAATGTCATGCCCAAGCTCTGCGTCAGGGTCTGGAACCTGTACGCCGAGGGCAAGCGGGACGAGGCCATCGCGCTGCAGAAGAAGCTGTCCAAGGGCGACTGGGTGCTCACCAAGGCCTCCATCGCTGGCACCAAGTCGGCCATCCAGAGCTACTACGGCTACGGCGGCTACCCCCGCCGGCCGCTCAAGAGGCTCGACAAGGCCCGCGTGTCGGCCATTGCCGAGGGCATCAAGGAGGCGATGGAGATTGAGAACAGCCTATAGATGAAGTGTGGCCCGGTGGAGGGTTGTATCATGATGGGGAATGGAGTCACTGTGAGCTTGAAAACAAGGCAAGCTTGACTCGATGTCGTCGTTTGTCGAATTTTTCATGCCGTTTCCATGGTTCTTTTCGGGTACATTGAGATGGATTGCATCTTTTCTCTACTTTGTTCAATGTCTGTCAGCGCATACAGCATTCATTCTTGGGGTCTTTTTCCCCCAGGCCATCCCTTCAGGCTCTTGCGAATGGGCTCCGAGATGCAGGGGGACGTCGTCTCTTGAGTAATTAAAATGGAAACAAAGATCAGAGTGGTGGAGGAACATAACCGTTCGTTGCTGCATGGTCCGCTGGTTATAATTCTAGGTTCGAAATGGATGGGCAGAGGGAAGAAGAAGGGTGGACGTCCGGACGCCTGCTGACGCATAGAGTGGAACACAGCAGGAGAAGGAGACTTTGGCATGTTTTGAGGGCAGATAGAGAGAGGGACGGGATCAAAAGAAGATTTTAATGATTTTGAAAACGGTGCCTTGCGGCCTTGGCATGCAAAAGAATCAGCTTTCGGTTCAGACTTGATCGGATCGCTTTCGCTCGTTGATCATGCTCCAGAGATAGAATATCGTAATCCACCCCGACTTGGTTCCTCACATTCCTCCCAGATCTATCATCCTGCACAATGGACCAAGCTCCCGATCCGATCCGGGCATACTCGACAATGTACTAGGATGACCTTTATCAACACGGCCAGGCACCCGCGGGGGGGACTACCTAAGCAGGCTCTTCCTCTTCCTAGCATGAATGGGCGCCCAGCACGCCGCCCGGCCACACCCACGCCTCGTTCTCTCGGGGCAGGTCTTAGTCTCATTTCCACGAAACACGTTTTCTCCTTCCCGATTCGGTTCTGCTCTTCCCGAGAACCGGTTTGGGGAAAAAAAAAATGGCCCGGCCCATGCATGTCGTTGGGCGTCGTGCCGGACCACCGGGTTGTGTGTGTGGCATGAGATGGGGTCCGCCCCCGGGAAAACAAAAACCACCCTCTCCCAATCTCTGGGGACCCCAAAAAACCCCCCGGTTGTTTTACCACCACCAAGACAAGACAAGACAAGACGAGACGAGACGAGGAGGACCCCCCCTGAACTGGGTAATACTAGGTAGAGAACTCGGGGTTTCAACCCCAACGAACACTCTCCACGGCCCACCGTGGAGCATCATGGCCCCCCTGCTGTCGTATATATATATATATGTTTTCAACTGCCACCATCCCAGGACAGAAAAAAGTGTATCCCGTCACCGAATCCGCATCAATGGGCTCCAACCCGTACCGCTTCATTTCCCGACAGACAGACAGAGACCAGGACGGGACAAAAGCTGCAGAGGGTTACACGAGGTTTCAACCCTTTTTCTTTCAATAATAATAATGAATAATCAATCATCATCGGAATGTTTGAGAACTACTAAACCTTGTACCTCCTGGGGTCGAGCTTGTCGACGTTGGCGCTCCTGGCCTCGCCGTCGAGCAGCATCTCGGCCATGAGGCAGCCGGTGCCGGGCCCGTTCTGGACGCCCCAGCACGTGTGCCCGCTGGCGACCCAGAGCCCGCGCGTGGACGTGCGGCCGACGAGGGGCGCCTTCTCGTCGCCGAGGCGCATGTGGCGCGGCAGGTAGCAGGCCTGCTTCTTCTTGACGGGGGCGGCGGCGAGGGCGGGGCTCACGGTGGCGACGTAGGCGACCAGGTCGTCGCACTGGGCCTCGTCGCACTGGACCATGTCGGCCGTGGGCGGCAAGGGGACGGTCGAGTCCGGCTCGCCTGTGTTGGTTGAAAAGCGCGGGGGGTATGTGTCAGCGAGAGAGGAGGGGGGCGAGGAGGGGAAAAAAAAAAAATAAGATGCGTAACAGAAAACCTCCTTCCATCTGAAAGAGTTGGAAGAGGCAAAAAAGAAGAAGAAGAAGAGGACTTACCGCAGGCGTAGACCTCCCCGCCGGGACGTGCGTAGATCTCCGGGTCCACGTTGCCCGTGTGTTTCCTCCCCTGGCCCAGCTTCCGCCTGTGCTCGGGCACGTAGTCGTCCGGCAGCTCGATGTCGGTGAAGACGGCATAGGGGCTGACGTGGGCGTTCCAGACGACGCTGTGGGCGCGCAGGCCCTCGACCTTGGTCCTGGGCAGGACGACGCCCGTCCAGGGCCCCGCCGCGACGACCACGTCGGTCACGCCGTCGATCCTGCGCGACGAGTTGGTCCGCCGCTCGAGGTACTCGACGCCCGTGACCCTGTCGCCGTCCTGGTTGATCTTGGTCACCTTGGCGCCCAGGCGGATGTCGACGCCCTTGTCCTGCGCCAGGGCGGCCATGGCCGTGGTGAACATGAAGGGGTGCACCTGCGCCGTCTCGGTGGCGCCGCGCCGGCCCATCTCCTCGTAGTGCTCGACGAGGTCGGACCGGATGTAGTCGAGGTCCGGGGGCAGCGGCGACTCGTGCAGCAGACTTGACGCCGCGACGTCCTGCTTGGGCAGCTTCTCCCACTGCTTCTTCTCCTCTCCCTGCTCGACCTTGGACTGGATGGGTAGCGGAGCCGCCGTGGCGCCGTTCATGGTTCCGTTCGTGGCCGCGGCGGCGCCATTGGTACTACTACCGTTGGCACTGCCGTTGCCGTTGACAAGGCCAGTCCCGTTCGTCCTCGGGGGTCCGGGTGACGGGACCTGGGGCGCCTTGACAGGGGTCGCCGTCCTCACCGAGCTGGCCTTCAGGGCGGCTATGTCGGAAGGCTTGACGACGGCGCTGAGGCTCCCGCAGCCGAGCCTCCGGTAGCCCCATCGCTCGGCTCCGCCGTGCTCGGCGGCTAGCTCCTTGTGGAGACGGTAGGACAGGGGCACGATCTCGGCCGGGTAGGCCCACAGGCCGAGCAGGCCGCCGGCCTTGCCCGAGGCGCCCGAGGCGATGGCGGTGGCCTCTAGCAGGGTGATTTTGTGCAGCGCCGGGTCAAATTTGGGATGCCGCGTCAGGAAGTAGGCTGTTGTGCACCCAATAATGCCGCCGCCTGCAGGGGGGGGGAGGGGAGTCAGTAGAGCTTATCTTGAGATAAGGGGAGCTGGGAAGACAGAGAGAGAGAGTGCGTGTGCATGTGTGTACGCCGCAAAAGGTCCAGCACTGGCTGGTTGGGGGCAGACGACTTTTTGCTTCATGGAGATATGAGAGTGATGCGCAAGGCAGTGAAAAGCAAGCATACCTACCGACAATCACGATGTTCCGAGGCTGTTGGACCTCCATGATGGGTGTTCTGCTGTGGATGGAGGCGTCGGACTCCGCCGGCGCGCGCGGGCAATGCTCTCTTCAATGTTGTCTGTGCTCTGTGCTGGGTGACCAGGCGAGAAGGGGAAGGGCGAGAGAAGGAGAAGGCGTGAGGATCAGGGCGGGAGCCTCTTGAGAAACCTCTCTCGGGGACTGCTCAAGGCACGCGTTTGGAGTCTCTCGACGAGCCCAATGAGTCGAGAGGCAGACAAAGAAGGAGAGCGATGCAAGGGCCGCGTTCACAATGCATGTCACTTTGGCCGGTGCTGGTGTACGTAGACTGCGTATGAAGTCTGGCCATTTGTTGGTGAGGTCAGGCCAGAAGCTGCTGGCTGGCTGGCTGACTGGCTGACTGGCTGTGCTGCGGTCTTGGGATTCGCTATCTCCACCCCAACCTTGCAAGCCTCCAGCTGGCAGCCCCTCCTCCGTCGACGCCCCGACGGCCCAAGCTCCCTAGGTACTCGGGCTCGTCGGGCTAGCTTGGCAAGCCCTGGAGGGCGGGTTGTCACAGGTGCTGTCAGATCTGCTTAGGCCGTCAAGTCGGTGTGCAATTGGGGGACCCAGCGGGTTCCTTTCTGAAGTGGTACGCTAAATGGACAGCCCAGGGTTTTTCCAAGGCTGTTCGGGATAGAGAGCTCAGGTGCTTGCAAGAGGTTTCCAAGTTGCATTCGACACCACCATCGCTCTGATATGATGTATCTGATATATCTTGCTATTTACACAATGCGATGTCTGGTGTTATGCATGTTGTTCATCTGATCAAAAGACTTTATCCAGAGCGAAATGTCTTCTCTCGACAACGAGGGGAAGGCACTGTGCTATATCCACAAACGTACCAACCTTGTCATTTGCCTGCCGTCGACTCACTGTGTAAAACAGCGATGCCAGTAGAAAAATAAGTCCTCTAGAGATACTAACACCTGGAGGCTCGAACTGAATGTACTCCCAAGCCGCCAAAATTAAAATTAAAAAATCAAAAAATTCCAGTGCAGGTTGGCCCCGGAGCTAAACAACTTGGCTAAATTGCCCGATGCCCAAAGGCAAAGAGCTAGTCATCCAATTGACAATCACATACTGAAGCTTTCCATCTCAGCGGGTCGGTCAGTGTCTATGATGGAATATGGGCATCTTGGAAACAGGAAGCCCTTTGGGGAATTGACTCCATCTGAATCCAGAACAGGTATCGAGGTGGATTGCTATCCATCCACAGTCCGCGTGACGGGGAGTCTTCTTCTTCTCCCATTCGAGGTAGTCGGCGCAATTCAAGCCCCGATTCGGGAGTGCCGGAGCACTACCGTGGCCATCCGATCAAGCCATGGCTGTCCTCCGAGCCTGCCACCATCTACAAGTACGGATCGGGGAGATGCCGAGGTTCACTACATTAGCATCATTGCCAGACCACCAAGCAGAGCTTCCGCCGTGTTCTGCCTTGCCGTCTTGTGCGGGCGGGAGCCAGCATTCCTTCGCGGGTACGCACACTCTGCAGCCAAACAAGGAGGACGGACGGACAGAGAATGGATGGAGGCGTGTGTGTGCGTGGATGCTGCGGGCTGTGCTTGTGCTTGTGCCACGGTACGCCACGGAATAGTAAAAAAAAAGATGCCGTTGTGAAACTCCCGTATCTGATGATCGTCAGGCCTTGCGTGTGTCACATCCCCCCGAGCGCTCCCGTTCCAGACCCAGCCAGCCCTGCAAACCTTGGAAGAAGCTCCAAGCTCCAAGCTTCAACCCCACCATCCCATCCCATCCATCCCTTTGATTCCAAATCCCCTGGAGCTATCGGACCCCGAGCTACATGGAGCTAGTTCTGTGACGTCTTCCCCTCGAGACAACAAAACCCCCCCCGCCCCTCCCGATCTCTCCATCTCTTCTCCCCTCCAATCCATCGCGAACAAACCCCGTCCCAGATACAAACCTGGAACATCGAGTCTGCTCCCGAGCACTGCATGTCTAGCACCTGCTCTCGAGCGCCATCACTGTTGTTGCACGAGCTTCGACGACTCGGAACCAGCTCTCCTGCGAGAACCGCCATCATCAGAGACGTGCGCCCCGCCAACAACAGAGTCCGCATCAGGCCATTCGCAGCCATGGCTTCCGCAACCACCTTTTACGACTTCAAGGTCAAGGACAGTAAGTGCCAGTCACCCACCCGTCGTTCGCAGCAGCTTCCGGGTCACGCTCGTCGACATTGTCCGCATCCACATTGCCGCGCCGTAGATTGGACCCCCACGCTGTTGTCCCCCTTCTCCGGGACCGCGGACGGGGCCGGAGCTACCTCGGCACTGCCGGACATGTCAGCTTACGCCCGCAGCCGCACACACCAACACCACCGAGCACCGGATTCCGGCCGGCTAGTCCCGGAAGCTGCTTTCCCCGATGCACCAGCGCTCCCCCCCAAAAAAAAAACACAATCTTTTCGCTAACCAATCATCTTCTTCTTCCCCAACAGAGAAGGGCGAGGAGGTCTCGATGGGCGACTACAAGAACAAGGTCGTGCTCGTCGTCAACACGGCCTCCAAGTGCGGCTTCACCCCGCAGTACGCCGGGCTCGAGAAGCTGTACAAGGACGTGCGCGCCCGCCAAGACGTCGGCGACGACTTTGTCATCCTCGGCTTCCCCTGCAACCAGTTCGGCTCGCAGGAGCCCGGCTCCGACGACGACATCCAGCAGTTCTGCCAGGTCAACTACGGCGTCAGCTTCCCCATCATGGGCAAGACCGAGGTCAACGGCGACGCCGCCAGCCCGCTCTACACCTGGATGAAGGAGAAGAAGCCCGGGCTCATGGGCCTCAAGCGCGTCAAGTGGAACTTTGAAAAGTTCCTCATCGGCCGCGACGGCGAGGTCAAGGGCCGCTGGGCCAGCACCACCAAGCCCGAGTCGCTCGAGAAGCCCATCCTCGACGAGCTGGCCCACGGCCAGAAGGCGTGAGTCTTTTTTTTCTCTCCTCTCCTCTCTTGCCGAAGAGGGAGCCGGTGGAGCAGGAGAACTCCTCCGCGTGTTGGTTTTGCTCTTTTTTCTGATGCTGGGTGGGTGGGTGATGTTGCACTTGCGGAGAAAAACAGTGGCTGTCTCGGCGTGAGGGACGCGGTCTCTAGGACAGAAGACCGCGAAAGCTAATGCGTTGCTGCTGGAGAAGAGAGCCGAGGCTGTAGACAGACGATGAGATGACTTGATTCCCTCTCCGCGTTCTTGTTTGAGATTTGGGTTATCGCTCTATGACGGGCCATATCGGGGCGGGAAAGATAGCTCCAGATGAACACCTAGTGTGCGAGATCTGGTTCATAGAATAGTCATTCATTTGCTATCCCGCTTCCAAAGTCAATACACACCTCTGTTTATCACTCACACTGCCCCTTGATGGATATCCTAATACCCATACGACTGAGCTACTCTGGCAGGAGAGAGAATCCATATTCTTTGTTTCCCAGACAGACTCCGCCGCAACGAGAAAAGATCTAGAGCCCCAGCCTAGCTCGCTGTACATGGAGATACATGTCGTCCGCAATGCAACCTCGAGGGACAAAACGATCGTCGCTTTTCCCCAACTCGCCCCAGCAGACACATGCACATGTCCCCCCTCCCCCCCTTTTATTTTCCCCTTTCCCACAGAATCGGCATCCCCCAGCAGACAAACCAAGTACGCTTAGCGTCCGACCCGGATCCGGGCAAAGATCGTCCGTCCTGGAAAAGAGACACGCATGCCTACCCCGGTGCATGGGTGTTGTCAGGAGATCATCATTCCTCCCCCTTCCCCCTCCCACCCCCCTAGAAGAGCCACCGTGATAAGAACGTGGTGAAGGTCGAGGTTGAAGGGTTGCAGAGAGATTAACAGAGCCCTACGCACAGCGGACATCTCTATCTCCCTCCCCCCTCGGGTGCCCCGGCACCGCGGCCGCGGCCGCCAGGCACACGCCACACGATCGACGGGGGCGTCCCCACGCGGGCCTGGACGGTTCGATGATGGGGGGCGGGAACGGGTTGGCGCCGATCGCCTCTTGCGCGTCGGTTTGCCAGCAAGCCACTCCCCGCCCCGCTGCCGGGGAGGAAAGATTATGTTTGTGTGTGTGTGTGTGTGTGTGGTGGTCTCTCAAGCTGAATCGGGGCGGCGAACCCCGGCCGAGCTTCGTCTGCGCCTCCTCCCCTCCTCACCCCCGGCCAGAAGTTCTCCAGATACGTATGGGTAACGTTGGATCGGGGCGCGAGGTTCCCCCAGTCCTCTTCTCCTCCCCGCCCCCCGCTCGGCTCCAGCCCCCTGTTCGAAGGAAGCTTGCCACGCGCCAACTCGAAGCTGAGTGTCTTGAGCAATGCACAAAGGGGAGGCACAAGGAGGCAAAAGGTTTAAAAAGACCGTGATGCAGGGGACAAAGATGGGGTCTTTCTGCCTGACCTGGGGTCATCGTCTGGGGGAGGCGGGTTTCCATCGGCTCCCGAGATAGGGGCTTCTTCCTCGTGCCTCTCCTTTTTACCTACATCCTACGTACCTGCCGGCCGATAACTCGCATGCCCCCCCTCAACCCCCCCCCGGGGCTGGTCGTCCGGCTTCCCTCCCCAAACGGCGTGGCGCTTTCTAGGGGCGCCGCGGTATGGCTTACGCGGTTCCCCGGGCAGAGCAGCTTTTGCTGCTCGGGGGCCGTTTTTGGTAGGCCGGGGGCTAATATCAACACACGGCCGAGGATTGGTCTTGGAAGAGACTAGACCAACTACATGATGCTTCGGGCTCGCTCTCTCCCTCTCTCTCTCACGGTGGTGTACTGAGAGGAGCACAGCTCCGCCCTATGATTTGTCTCACTCTTGCGAAAAGCGACAGCTACTCTCCCACTCTGGCTCCGAGGGTGGCTCCTCCCCCCAAGTTGTAGAAGAAAAAGGTCAGTCAGACACACACACACACACACACACACACACACACACACAACACCCTTGTTGCTTATTGAGCGGGGTGTGTGTATTTGTGTGTGTGTGTGTAAGCTCGCTGGTGGAGTTTTCTTCATCAGAAGAAGGAATCTGTTACGGTAGCAATACTACAAGCCTCTGTGATATCTACAATAGCTTTGTTACCTCTCTCTCTCTCTCGCAACCTTGTGCTCTTTCTGCTCCTGCATCCAGGCAGACAAGACGCAGGCCAGTCTTTTCGCACCTTCGCCTCCTCTCTCATCTAACGTGACCTCCCCGTCTTGACTCAAAACAACTGCATCTTTTCTACGCACTTGCAGTGAGCGGCAAAACGTGACCCCTGACGCAATACTCACCCCTGCCTTTACAAACATCGATGTCATTCATGACTAGGACTACAAATCTTGTATCACCGCCCGCCAAGAGGCGAAGGCTTACTTGTAGTCTGAAGGGTTGTCGTCATTAATATAATTCTGGACACGCTCCCTGGCCCCGTGGGCTGATAAGCCACAGCCTACTACTACTGCTGCGGACAACACACGCAAAAGAGTGTCGGTCGGCGTAGGGCGCGGTGAATCTCATCATAAATTATTCTGGGCGGAAATCTCGGTCATCTCCTGCGGTGCCAAAACAACACAACAACGGTCGTAGGACACTTTTTTAGTCCGCGTGCAACCCCCCTCCCCCCGGTGGAGAGAGCTTTTGTTGCATAATCTGGGTCCGTATATTGCTTTCGTGGGTCGGAGCGCAAAAGTCCTCTCTTGTACTCGGAGAATCTTTGAGTGTGGTAATCAAAGAAAGGTTTTGGTAGATGCCGCTGCTGCTCTGAAGCTGTTGAGATTGTCGAGATCTGACAAGGGGGGACTTGGTTCCCTGAGATCGGGGGGTGTCCTCGGATATGGTCTAGGAAGGTCAGTCAGTCAGCTCGGGTGATACCGAGATGGCCCTCACTCTCTCTTGTCCGACCATTGATTAGTAGGCAACGAACGAACCTCCGCACATGATCATCGAACCGTCAGACCGTCCCCACGGCCCGGGAAGGGCCGCACGGGTGGGAAGATGCGACTCGGAGGCGAGGCAAGCCAGCCCGGATCACGCGGGTAGCGGTCTAGACACGATGTCGTGTCAGATCGAGGGGCCCTATGAGCTTTTCCAAGCCTCACTTATCAAAAGGGGGGCTTCGCAGCTGCTTCTGACTCTCTGCACAAAGGACCCCGAGAAGGTCCGGGCGTCGAAGGATTTGGCATTGCTTATTGCTCTCGTCGTCGTCGTCGTCAAGTATGCTTTTTTTTTCCGAAAGCGCCAAGACCCGTCGTCGTCGTATGGCTGACACCCAGGCATATTAAACAAAAAGCAGATAGACCGACCTGCGCCTCGCTTGAGTTTCTGGGAGATGGAGGGCCTGCTTGCATACGCGAGCAAAAAAGGAGAATAAATTAAGCTTTCCCGCGTGAACCACGCTTCCGTCTCTCTGGGAAACCCACCGGAAGATGAACAGGGAGTTGTGGTTTCTTCATGAGAGATGGTGTTTGGACAAAGCCAAATGCAAAGTCTCTGCTCGTGACCACATCCGAGTGGCAGCCGCCAAGTCTTGATATTGAGGATATTCTTAGAAACCACCCCCCTCGATATGGCTGTCAGCAAACTCTGACGCCCGGGCCGGGTGTTCATCTTGAGGGAAGACGGGGCACGAAATCCTCGATGGATGCAAAGGTCGTAAAAGCCCTTTCGACGTCAGTCACATGCTGGCCACTCACTGGAGCGCTTCAACTCAGACTCAGTGACGCAAAGGCAGCTTTGGCTACCTTCATATAGCGAGTCCGAGCATGGTGCCAGAGAGCCATGTCCGAGCTCCATTGGACATCGAGAGCCAACAGTCTTCTTGATAGAGACAGCAGACGAGCCGTGAAGAGAGGAAGCAGTGAGACGGCAGAGACTCCCCGGAATGCAACGCTCCCGGCCCCCGCGTAAGTGGCCCGGTATTTCGAGGAATTGGGTCCTCGCCAGGCTACTGGCCGGCGCACATGAAGTTTCTGTCCCTGCTCCCTCCGCCCCCCCTTCCCCCTTGCCCTACATGGCCGTAGGGCATAACGGGACGGCTTGAGGTTTTCCCCCAAGAGGTCGCTGGCGAGTGTGAAAAGAGCAGTGCGCGCAATACCCGGTAACAAGGAGATACAAGGCAGGAAAAGCAGGCTAGCAGGGCCACCCGCCCATCCTGGACCCAGATTACAAGATTGGAGATTTGAGAGTACCTGCCCGTACCTGAGAAATCGCCCGCCGGGCCCTTCTTTTCCCCAGCTTCTCTCTCTCTCACATCAAACCTACCTACGTACCCTTGACACACCCATCTCTGGCCTAGTCTGATGTCATCCTGCCTGCCCGTCTCGGTGACGGAAAAGGGCAAGTGTCCACATTGCAGGCGTCGCTTATTAGTTCTTGTTCCAAAGGGGGACCCCTCCTCCTGATAGCAGAGTTTGGGACTAGAACACCGCAACATAGTGGTTGGCACTTTCTTTGCTGGGTAGTAGCCGGGGGGCAGGCCTGGCAGGAGGGCACTGCAATCAACAGCAGCCAGAGGACTGAGAGCCTCTTTTCTCTCCAGTCTCTGTAGTGGGTGGTGCGTTGTTGTAAGTGCCACCACCGCGGAACTCATGACGAGCTATGCAACCCCAACCCTCATGTTGCTCAAAGCCTAGCGGCAGTCGGGCAGCCAGCACGAGACTATCTTGATTAATGACCACTCCATTACACGAGACAAAACTCCGCCTGTGCGTGGCGCCAGGCGGCGTGCGCGCACCAGAGTTCAACAGGAAGCTCCGTCGGGGAGTTCAAGGGGATCTTTTACGATTGGGCGAATTGTCCAGCAGGGCAGGAAAGCAAGTCCCAATGTTGATTGTAACGTTCCATTCAGAAACTGGCTGGCGTGCAGTGACGGTGCCAGGTAGGTAAGTTAGTTATTTTGCCCACTAGCGGCGGGGGCCTCGATCTGGTTAGGTTTCCGACGGGGCCCGGGTGGAGCGGGCTCTGCTCTGTCGAATCAAGAGCGCCAGAGTCGAACTTCCAATGTGGCCATTTGCCGTCTGGGCTTTGCTTCTTGGAATCCAACAAGAGAGGATTGGGCTTATCGTGATACCATCCAGGCCTGGCCAACCGTGTGGTGGGTAGGTATTTCTCGTTTGGCAGAGAGGATCGTCCGTGTCGAAGTTGAAGAATCCTGTTCATCACGAAGCCGTTCTCGACTAGCCAGCAGGGAACATGGCCTGAACGGGGGCGCGTCTAGTCCCTGCAAGAAAAGGTCGCCAATCACTAGCTCCGGAACAGCGCTGTTATCCAAGCCCTGTCCGTGCTCGTGTCCTTCCCTTGGTCCCGAGTCCGGTCCGCGGTTGACGTACCGAACAGGCGCCAATGATAACAAGCCCTGGCGCCTGTCTCCGCCGATCATCTCGCTACTAGGCCAGTCAAGACGGAGGAATCCCGCCCGCACAGTTTTCCGTGGCAGCAGAGGGCAGTAGGTGCCACTTTCCCACTTCTTTTTTTGGTAGAATCGAGAGCATCCCGCCTCTTATCCGCGCCTGTTTCCTCTGCTGGGGTTTGCAGGGGAGGCCAAAGACTTCATATACTTGTAGTCGATGTCAAGGAGTGCCATATTCAACCGCTGTAACCAGGGGTGCAGGCCCTGGTTGAAGGAGTGGTCTGGCGGCGTGATCGTCCTCGACTCTCGTCACGGCATGCCTCGGGAGTGATGCAACCGACAGGGTTTTTGCGCAGACCGGGATTGATCTTGAAGAGAACAACGCCAACGCTAGGTATTTTTCCCTAAGCGGACGACGGAAAATGGCGTGGTCGCCCAATTAGCGCTCGGAGTTTTGACGTCCCAGAGGTGATTGGGAAGACGGTTGTCGACACTGCAAAAGTCGGATCACGTTCACGCAACGGCGCAACCGCGGCACTGCTTAGTTTAGCTTGTTCCTGCCAACACCCCTCAGTGGATCGATTCTTCGATGCATGCTTCTTCGGTCCTTCTAGCGTCTCTGGGGGATGCATGTGCTTTGCAGCCCTGTCCGCGCTATCTCGTAAGTGGCCAAGCATTGGGGGCTAGTGACTTGCCTTGGGCGCTGAGCTAGCGATGCGGAGTACGTAGTAGGGGCACTCCAAATGGAAATCGACGGATACCGACGCTTCCACGGAGTTCTCTAATAACTCATACTCCATACGTACTTGCACGTTCAGAACACGTCCCATATCTGTCTGCAGGGGGCCCAATGCTCCTCACCTTGGGGGGATTTACCTACCTACCTAGGTAAGGTACAGATCATCGCACATCAGTGGAGGCCCAACACAGCCAACCGCCGTCCAGCAAACCTGCTAGTGTCGACGATCCGGCGGAAGGCAGCCCACCGGCCTTGCAGTAGCTGGGGGGCGTCCAGTGACAGAAGCAATATCCTGAAGGTCCAATTGCGATGAGATGACGGAAGTTTCCAGAGAGATGAGTATGTACCTCTCGCCTGTGATGTCGTACGGCTAGTAAGCTTATGAGATCCCTGTATCACAAGGTAGCTCGACTCTCGAATCCAATACAGCAGAGACGATTGCTGAGGGCTGCGGCACAGTCAGAGACCCATCTCCACTCCAGCCTGGGGGTTCACCGCTCTCTCGATCTAGATGTATGATCTTCTTCCGGGATACTGCGGGGTCGGGCTGATGATAGCGATTTAACAAAGATGCTCTGTCGATACGCATAAGCGATGTTTCGTCCGCTGTTAGATTGGTGTCATTTGGCCATAGCCGGGTCAAAACTACCTTTGTGTGAAAGGTGTCAGAGCGTATTGTAGTCGGACACTAACATTGTCCAGCCGTGCCCTTGCTCGTCAGGAAATTAGTTGGCTTCCTGTTTCGTACGTAGCTCTCCGGAGAATAGGGATAACTCAATGGACAGCCTTATTTTTTTATTCCGTGGCCAGGCATGGTTGGGCAGATGGGCAGATCGTGGTTTTTCCCTAGAGGATGCTCCCTACCATCTCTGGGCCTCTGGAGTAGCGAGCGAGTGGCCCTGTAAGTCGGGGCCCGCCGTTCGGAATACCTTTCCCCCACAAGACTAAAAGTGTCAAAGGCCCGGCCGGGACCAGGGTCTCGGTGGATATCAGCGGGCAAGTCCTGTACTCCTGCCCGAGGCTGGCCTCCTTCTTTCTCATGATAGCAGTGCGATTCCTAGGCTGTTTTGACGTGCAGGTGCCTCGTTTGCATGTGGTCTGCCATGACGTCGGTAAAAGGTTTGGTAAAGACTCAGGCTTGGCTCTGCACCAGTTCCTGATCAACCGAAATTGTGGCTGATTTTTAGCGCCAAAGGCCGTCTCAATGCCTGTTTCGTCAAGCACTGAAAGGGGCAAAGGCCGAGGGGGCTACGGGAGCCAAGAGAGAGAGACACCAATGCACCCATTTGACCAAGGAGTGGCAGAAGCCGGGCTTGACCAAACAGAGTTAAAGGAGATTGGGGTACCTTAACCCCCGGAGCTTGCGCTGGCAAGAGATTGGACAACGCTGACGCTGTTTCACCAAGGCTAGCTTGGTGCCGGCTCTTGGAGTGCCGACGACTCTGTACCTTTCGGTACCTTGCCTCGCCTGTGCTCTCAACTGCGGACAGGTACTAGTTAGACCATACAGGGGCCAGCGACTCCTTCAAAGTGGCCTTTTCTTAGGAGCGGGTTATCGGGCAGTCGAGGCGTCTTAGTCTGCATCTCTAGTAAGACCCTCTTGTCGACAATTGATACGAAACGGCCGTATTTTGCGGTGTAGGTAACTTCGGCTCCGGGGCGCGCTCGGCTCCATCCAGCCACGGGCGGGACTGGGGTGAGTGGGATGTGCGGGCGGAAGATGCCTGTGTCGCACGCGCCTCCCCTGAAGTCCTGGCAACCAAAAGTCGATGCAGGGGAGGCCTGACGTGAGAAGAAGAAAAGAACGTGATCCGGACAGGAGATGAAGCAGCCGCGGCGGAGCTGTTGAACAATCTTGCTTCGAGGGCAAATCGGGCCCAAACTCACCTCAGCTGAGTGGCATGGACGACCCAGATGATTCGTGAATATGCATGCAAGACCGGCCATGCAATGTTGCACGAGTCTGAAAAGCATTCTAGCAGCGCCTCGCGAGGCGATCATCGTACAGGAAGCACGACCCTTTCTCGGGCGTGATCAATGTCGCGGCCTGGACAGATCACAAGCCCGACAAGCTTTCGCTGTCCCACAGTGGAACTTTGCTTTTTTGATGGCCAGGGTCTGTCTCCGAATGATAACAACGCAGATTAAGGTTATTGATCCCCGGCACCTATATCGCCGGCTTGGCCATAGGAGCACCTGCTGGCCCGTGGTCCGTGACTGTGCTGCTCGTCGCGAGGGCCCGGCATGCCGTTTCGACAGCCCTCAGCTGAGAGCGCGGGCCACTCGCCACCCCGAGCACGTCTTGGGGATGGGGACTGACGTTCAGTTGGCAGTTTGGGTGGTCTCGCATGCCGGCGCATTCCAATGGAGGTGGGCAGACCCCACTGCATCTGGGTTGAACAGCGCCATGCATGATGTCAATCGCAATGATAGGAAGCGTCGGGGTGGACCGAGAGCCTGAGCGCTGAAGGTGTGAAGAGGATGCAGGTCGCGGCCGTGGAAGCTCATTGGAAGCCTGCAGAGAACATGTGCGACCATGGGATCGAAGAGGGGCGGGCAGGCGGGTAGGTACTTTCATTTCCCCCGGTGTCAGCTTGCGTGAGCACCCGAGGCATCTTTTGACCAGTGACGAGTGGTTGTGTGTGTGGTGTGTGTGTGTGTGAAATCCTCCTGGCTCAGTTCCTGGTTCGAGCTGCCTCGTCGCTACCAGACGATGATCCCATCTACAAGAAACATCTCCACGCTAAGAGCTAGCAAGCAAGCTAACCTGCATGCCCATACAAGCAAGGTCCAGGTCGCGGGATCACCAGCCTGTAATCTCTGTCAGTACCTATGGCCGGCCATCGTCAGACAGACCGGTGGGATAATATGGGGATTAGATTAAGAGGCAGCATCGAAACGAGACCGAAGCAAGACCACCGGCATGGGACAGACACGCTCCTCGGCCTGGCCGCTGTGACGAAACAGACAAAGAAGCTAAGTAAAGCACAACCCTGACGTCGACATTTTCTGGTCGCAAAGAGCGGTGGCGGCGCGAGTGAGGGACGAGAGAGTAAAATGAACTTCACTCCATTGCGCAGGTCATGCTCTGCTCGGACGCCTCTCTGTGACCTGGGTTTGTGTAAGAAGAAAGCCTCTCTCGAATGTCTGTTTGGCCCAAGGACCAAGATAACACAATCTCGTAGATTAATCCCCGGCTGCAGGTGAGCGAATATAAATTGGTTTGACAGCTCACTGGCCACCTGCAAGCAATCTCAGGGTTGCGCGTTGGCGACTTCCCTCACCGATAGCGACCCCCACATGCGTCTCATAATATATTCGAGTTGGTACATGCTGTGAAAGGCAATAACGACCGAGAGACGACAGCACCCACTTCCACCATGGGCACTCCCCAGGACCCGGATTTCTGTCGATTGAGCTGTTCCTAAGAATAGTCTTTGGCATGCAAGCGGTCAACACGCCTCAAGGATGACTTCTGCTTTCAGGAAATCAGGGTCACGCAGCTTCTGGCTTCTCGTAAGAGCCCGGGCACGCGCCGTAGACGACTTGTAGGAAGAAATTAAGCAACCAGCAGCTCAAAGGAGAGTCCGAGGTAGCCAGGTAGGTATCTCGAGTCGATACTTGCGGGTACCTACCTTCCTACAGGCTGAGCTGCAAAACACAGAGGCCTGGTTCTGGTGGCGCTCGTGCAGCAGGGCATCTCTCCCAAAGGATTCTGCTGCTTCATGATGGAGGGGCCCGCTGATGCAACGGTACCTGCTGTCTCCATGCATGGAGGTCGGGTGCCTGTGCTATCACTGGCGGCCCAGGGCCCTTTTCATAGGCGGGTGTCTCACGAATTTGTCCAGCTTATGGGTAAGTCATTTGCATTGCCTTCTCGCAGTGGTCAAACACAAGCTAGCGATGATGGGGTTGAAGGGCCAGCGCAACAATCCAGAAACAGTTGGAGGCTCCGGGTGGCTTGCAGCACACATCATTGCTGTTCAGAAGCTCGCAATGCCGAGGCTGATGGGGTGAGCCTCTAGGGCTAGGCCGCCCGGATGCCTTAGCTCAACGGCATTCTTGGCAAACTCTAGACACGGACAGGCTCGCCTGACTTGAAGCGGGCGGCAGTGAGTGTTGGGTTTGACAGTCTCGCCAGTCTACTTAGTACTGATAAGATGGCCCGCTTATACAAGTAGAGACGAGACGAGAAGAGACAGAGAACTACCCGAATTGCCGTTCCCTCTCATGTCGGATGGCCCCCTGACGCCTTGGCTTGTCGTATTCAGACTCAGTGTGGAGAGCAAGGTATTAGTCGGTTGTGCTGGTGCTTGAGCCCTCTTGCATCAGCATGCGGCTTGCATCTCACGAACCGCCAGGAACGACGTAAATCGGGATGGGTCCCTTTTACTGCCGACTAATGCAACGATATCAAGAAACCTGGCCCCTGAAGACTTGGAGATAGGAGCGGGGAGTGAGCACCGATGTCCCATGTACATACCTAGGTTTGTAGTAGTGGAAGCCCCAGTGGAGAGTCCTGGGGTTCCGAATTCCCTTTAACACGCTGCTCGCGACTCCTCCCGCGGCTGTGCCCCATGCCATGGTCAAGCGGCAGAGCTCTAGGACATGGCAGGAGGGAGACAAGACAAGACAAGAGGCGGAAGAGAAAGCGAGAGAGAGAGAGAGAGACGATGTGTGACTGCACAATGCTCGCAACAGGCCTCGGCGGCAGCGAAGCAGCAATAATTCTGGCCTGCAGACTACCTAACCAGAGCCTTGTACAGAACAACCGCCCCTGTCGCATCGCCACGAAGCAACGCTACCAACCTAAAAACCGCAGTGTGTTCTTGTGCCTGCAATAGCCCTGGCGCACGCCTCAAGTGGGAACCGGTGCTGCTGCCCCCCAGTTTTGAGGAACCAAGTAGCCTAGCAGGGATCTCGTCCGGTCCCCCCATGCTTAGCTTCGAAGTGGATGGCGGACAGGGGGGAGCAGGAGGAGATGGTGGAGGGAGGGGCGGACAAGGGTCGAGGTACAAGTACATGCATGCACTTCACTCTCTGTGGCCTTTGACAGGGCAATCCAGTCAAAAGACAGCGGTAGGTCATGTACTGGCTGCTACGAATTGGAGATGAGCACTGTACTTTCGCCTCGGCCCTCGCCATCTCGGGCTATCCTCGCCCATCGCTGTCCATCTCGACGCTTGCTGTTTCTCACAAATGATGAGCCCGGCCCCACGGCCTCTCGCAAGTGAGATCCCTCCCCCCTTGTCGCTCCGTCGACGCCTCGAACTTGATATGCATGCAAAGACGGAGGCGACAAGGGCAGAGACACAAGGCCAAGACGGCTTGGAAGGGCTTCTTTCCATTTACCTGCTGGGCTAATGTCAACCTGGCTAGCGGCAACGGTGCTGGTGACGGCAGCAGCAGCCTCCTCTGGCTCTTTCTTGCCTCTGTGTCTTTGTCTTTAGCAGGACCCCCCCGGTCTGCCGCCCGTCGCCGCCCTTGCACATGCGCCGCCATCCATGGATTCCACACACACACACACACACACTACGAAGTACACACACACACCATCCGCCATCCGCCCACTTCCTCACTTTCTCACATCCTCACTACAGATCCCCGAGATGCCTGCCAGCCTACCCAACCTTTGCCAACCTACTCGGTACTCCCGTCCATTGATTCGTTCTGAACGGTAGGCTCTGATCGTCTACCTACCTCTCTCTCTCTCTCTCTCTCTCTCTCTCTCGGCTGTGCCTCCCACGCAATCATCTCCTTGTAGGTATCGCTGTGCCGTATCCACCGCCACCATCGACGACAGTGGCTCGCATCGTCTCATCCCATCTCTCTCGTCTTGTCTTGTCTTGTTGTGCCACACCACATACATACTCACATCCACTCTTCTACATTGGCGTCCTCCTCGCATCTCCGTCTTTCGATTGCGTTGAGATTTCGCAAGCAAGCAAAAGTCCTGCGACCTGATCTCGTGCGAAGCTCCCTGCCATGGTGTGATTTTTACGGCGTCAGTGCAAACCGTATGATGATGGTCAAGGCTCCTCTAGTTAGATCGCATCGTGAAAGAGCCAACTTAGTACCTGGTTAGCTTAGTTGGCTATTTTTTCTCTCTCTCTCTTTTACTGTTCGTGTTATTTGCTGGTACGGCCGGAATGGCCGTTGTCTTTTCTCCATCAACTAACTAACTGTTGATCTTGTTCCTTTCGTTCGGACCAGTTAGCCCTAGTTTCCAAGACCCTTTCCCCCCTCCCTCGTCCATGATCATCCTTCTCCGTCCCCAACCCCCGTCTATATCCGCTACCAGATCCACCACGCTCCCAGCTGCCACGATGCGCTCACACTCTCACTCTCCCCCCGGCCGGTGAGACATCATCGCCGCCGCCATCTTGACCGTTCCCAGGACCCGCGTAGCAGCAGCGCAGGGCCCACCACCTCCCACCCACAGACGCGCCCATCCCCCGGTCACTTCTGCTCTGCTCCCACTCTTCCCTGCCCTCCCCTGCCCCATCGAGCCCGTCCCTTTGTACCTCGATGTACTGCCCCTACGGTACAGATCTCCCTCTCTCTCTGCCTCTCTCTTCAAGGGTGTGGCCCGTGGTCTCCCACGGGCCAGAGAGAAAAAAGAGGTGTGCTTGTGCATGAGTGTGTGTGTGTGTGCCTGTGGTGTGTGTGTGTAGTTGATTGTACGTCGTAGGATCATCTTGTCGAAGCAGGCGACTTCTCTTAAACATGACCCCTCTATCTCACTCTCCCATCCTGGTATCCTCCTACCTGTTCCCCACGTAGCTTGCACGTTCGTTCACTTCCCCAGGTTCTCTGCTCGCTCTCTGAGCCTGCTTCTCCCTCCCCGTCTTTCCATATTAAATATCCATTTACCCACACCAGTCAAGCATCGCCATTGATGGCCAGACCTTGCCTTGCACTCATCTCTCGGCCGTCTGATCTTCCCATATGTTCCTTTCCAGAACGGTCCTCCTGCATTGCCTCCGCCCGCTGTCCTATAGCTGCCCGCCGACTACAACGTTAACATGACTGTCCCGCTCACAAACAAGCCGCTCCCGTCAAAAGCTCCGGCCACCGCAGAGACCACTGCCGTCAAGAAGCGCAGGAGACGCGCTCCGGCCGGCGGAGCTGCTGATGACTGCTTCACCTGCTCCAAGAGGAATGTCAAGTGTGACAGGAGAAGACCGTACTGCTCCCAGTGCCTCGAGCTCGGCAACGAATGCTCGGGCTACAAGACGCAGCTCACCTGGGGAGTCGGTGTGGCGAGCCGTGGCAAACTTCGCGGCCTCTCATTACCTATAGCGAAAGCTCCTCCCGTCAGCTCCCAGACTTCCAAGAGTGCCTCAGCACGCGCCAGAGCCTCCTCTTCTGCCAACAACAGCCATTGGCACGAGCAGGAGAGCTTCCGCCGTGACAGCCGCGGCGATGGCGACTACACCGTGCCAGAGCACCACCTAGGCTCTTCGGTCCCAACCACGCCCTACCCTGGCTACGACTTCTCCCGCATGGCTCCGGAAGAGGCACACGCCTCATTATCTCAGCCAAACTGGTCTCACTTTTCCACAAGCCTCCCGGCAGAAAGCCTAAGACTTGGCCGAATGGGCCTCCACGTCGGACACCCCGGCGACAACCTCTCCTCATCTATCGACTCTCTGAGTGATGTCGATTACATGTCCCCCATGAGCCACACATTCTCCAGGGAAGACATCCCTTTCATGCACAGTCCCACCGTCATATACGAGAGCTTCACGGGCCACAACTCCCCCGCCATCCAGACGCCCATCTCGACTGCTCTCCTGAGCGACCAACCCACCGTCCCGACCTCGTGCCCGAGCCTTCTATACCCCAGCTCGGAGCACGGCTCCAGTCTGCCCTCGCAGGCAGAGCCTTTCGAGTCGCACTTGGGCGGCAATTCGCTGCATGACGGTGACCACGCAGGTATGTACGTACTCAGAACAAGGCCTAATCGGACCTGCTGTTTTTGACACAGAGAATCTCATTCTAGGCACTCCTGATCTAGATACTTACAGCACTAGTGCGCAGTCAAATGGCCATTTTTGGGGCTCCTGCCTAGACGATGATGCCTCATCTCACGACCTCCCGGAGCGCAGCCCTGCGGCTTGGCCTTCATTGCTCGATCCCCCTTCTGTCCATATGGACAATGACCTCATAGCTAAGATGCCCTTCTTTCTGGACTACTATGAGAACACCATGTGTCCTTCTATGGTCTTCATTGACGGGCCGAACAATCCCTTCCGAAACAACATCATGCAATTGGCCAGCGGGAGCCGCAGTCTCCAGCACGCCATCTGCGCTCTTTCTGCCTGCAACCTAAGAATGAAGCGCAAGCTCAGCTTAGGGCAGCACACGAGGAATCCCTCCGAACTATCAGAGCTTCTGAGCGACAGTCGCACAGACGATCACGCCTTGACCGAGGAGTATCAGCATAGGAATCTTGCTGTCCATCTGCTCAATGAACAGCTCAATGACACCACCAAATCGAAGCACGACTCCGTCTTGGCCACCATCCTCATTCTCTGCCATTACCGCATGGCGGAATCGGGAATTGCCAAGTTCCACACCCAGTTTGCTGGGGTGAAGAAGATCCTCGCCATGAGGCGCTCATCCACCTTCCCTCCCTCCCGGGACTCGGCCTGGATGGAGTCCCTTTTCACCTACTTTGACGCCATCTCGGCAAGCATCAATGATCGAGAGGCCCAGCTCGACACCAACTTCTACGGTGTCATGCCGGATGCGCAGCTGCTCCCTCCCGGTGCGGAAAACCTCGTTGGCTGCGACCGCGATTTGTTCAAGACCATCATCAAACTCGGCAGGCTCAACCTCCTCTCTCAGCACCGCCCAGTACAGAATGCTCTGGGTGCAACGCTCAGTCACGGCACACAAGTGCGGTCTCAATCGCCCTTGACATCACCTCTGGGACATGCCTACAGGACACACCTGGGCGGTGACTCGTATGGTTTCCCTACCATGGAGGACGAAGACCCTTTGTCCGTCGCTCCCGGTTTTGACAGCCAGCGCAACACTTTCTGGCGCGAGTGGAAGGAGGCTCGGTCCGCCTTGCAGGCCTGGGACTTTGAGCCGCAGCGCTTCCTCTCCTCGCTGCCCGCTTCCTCGCCGCAGCCCACGTCGGCGCAGGTCCGGGACCTCGGCAGCCTGTCCGAGGCCTTTCGCTACGCCGCCCTGCTGTACACGGAGCGCCTCGCCAACCCGGCCTCGCCCTCGGAGCACAACAACTTCCGCAACCTCGTCAGCCAGATCGTCTACTACGCCAACAGCCTCGAGACGGGCTCGGCGGCCGAGAAGTTCCTGCTCTGGCCGCTGTTCGTGGCCGGCAGCGAGTGCGTCAACGAGCTGCAGCAGAGCATCGTGCGCAGCAAGTGCCGCAGCATCATGTCGCGGTCGGGCTACATGAACAACCTCTCGGCGCTCGACGTCCTCGAGCGGCTCTGGGCCGGGGAGATCAAGAGCGAGGCGGACGAGCGGCCGAGGACGGCGGTGGTGGTGGTCGCCGGACGGGGCAGCGGCGGTGCCGGCAGCCCCAGCGGGTCGTCGCGGGGCGCGGGCAGCAGCAAGCCGGGCCGAGGACCATTCAACTGGACCGGCTGCATCGGCGGGCCGGGAGTCGAAGTTGAGTGGATCATGTTTTAATGGGACAATGACTGAAAGAGCACGGTCTTCTTTTCTAGAAGGTCACCTTTTTTTTTTCATTTTTGTCTTGTCTTGACGACCTTTTTTTTTTGGGGGGGGGGGGGGGGGGGGGGGGGGGGGGGGGGGGGGGGGGGGGGGGGGGGGGGGGGGGGGGGGGGGGGGTCTTGAGGTAAGATGACCCCCCCTTGGTGTCTTTGGTGGCGGGCTGTGAGCCCCTGGATAGGGATGGTGGTGCTCTTGAGCTGAGTGAGGTGAGTTGGGCACGGGGCTCGTGTTTTGAAGATGGTGGGATGATGAAGGGATGAGGGGAGCCCCGTGCCCAGTGTGTGAGCTGAGCTCAGCCGGTGATCTGTGCTGCTGTAGAAGGAAGCATGGTTAGCAGATGTGGGAGGGAGGTGGAAGGATAAGCTTGAGGACAGACGTAAGACTTACCCAGTGCAGCGACAGAAGGGCAGAGGCCTTTGCACTTTGGTTGAGAAGTCGGTGGTGATGTGTTTGAGAGAAGGAGAAATTGCAAAGAGAAGGGGAAAAGGCGCCCTTTCATAGACGTAGGGAATTGAAAAACGGCGCTAAGCTCGGCAGAACTGAGGGTAATTAACACTGAAAGTTAATTGTTCCTCAGATTCGTCTCTCAATGGATTGCAATTGTGCGTTCAGGGCTTGTTTACGCCAAGTTGCGTTCACTTTCCTATTCAGGGGCGGCGCCGGCACGCGTTATTTGTCACCACAATAGTCATATTTCCATTCATAATTGCTTTCAGATCTAACACCACCTTGCCATGGTTCCTGGAGTGATAATGTGAGTTCTAATGGCACTGCTGGACCAGAACAGCCAGGTTTGAGGTATGTTGCGTGCAGGAATTGTAGCAACCTTGAGGAGTCACTGCAATAGCAAGCAGTGTGGTTTCCTCAGCTTTCTCCCATAAAGCAAAATTAGATTACAGAAGGACTGATTCAAGTCTTCTTCCTGTCGCCAAATGGCTAGTGTAACTTGTCTATTGCTGGTAGACGATGGGGGATGACCAGCAATAGATCAAATGCTGTGACCTTGTGGGGCGTGACTACTCCTGAGTATCATCAAGCGCACTCAAGGTAGTGCCGATGAAAGAAGGCATCCCAAGTCGCAGAAACTTAAACAAGAAAGAACATTTGTCATCCAGCGTGAACGATCGATTGGATTATCACCCAGCTAATCTTGCCATTCTCGCGAATTCTCTCTCTCGGGCCTTACGCTTTGGTACACAAGGCACAGAATCTGTAATAAAGGGTAGTATTCTGTCCTGGACAATTCTCCAACAGAACAATACAAAGAAGAGAAAGACTACCCTATCTTTTTTGGCAGGCTTTCATGGATGCCACTTGAGCTTCAACCTTGAGGAACGGCTTGGATGACGATGACATGTGGTTCAACATGTCAACATTTGAGGCAAGATATCCACCAACACTAAACCTTCCTATTGCAGCTCTTGTTTTGTCAGCTTTGGCGGGAGCTGCTGCATCGCACATTGCCATGTCACGTGTGGAATGGATGTAAGGTGCTCAGAGCACCTAGTTGAGAGATACGGCCAGCATCCAGCCTGTTGACTGCCGCATACCACAGATCACGCTATCGAGTTTATCTTACCTCATTGTAAAGCTCTTTCCATAGATGCCGAGGCAACAATGCAAGATTATGTCCGGTCTCCTCGTTGAGCGGGTCAATTACTCGAGACTATGGGCACAGGTGGCATGGGCAAACATTTGGTGATAGTCGGAACACTTTTGAGCCACTGTAGACCTTGCCATAAAGTGATCGCTACCATCGGAGTGCCATTATGTCTGCTCACAGACTCGAAGAAATCAAGCAAGACTGGATGATGCACACTCCAATTCCAGTGGAGCATGAGATGGTCTCCTGAGAACTGATCTTATGAATCTATTAGATCGAGGCTCGGCTCAAGAATACAGCCGACCTGTGCCCTGGTCAAGAGCTTTGGCGTTGTTGGGCTGTGGGAACAGTGAGAGGCAGGTGCATCTATACGAGAGCGATACCTTTCCCAGATCACAGGTTGGCTCCCATTTAAAAGTAGAATCAGGTCCACTTCTCATGTCGTTTTGGAGTCAATGGAGGCGCGTCGGGGAACCGGTCGCGCTGCAATGCCATGTGCATCGGAACGTTGCCGAACGACTTCGATCGGCCACCCGCATGCGGGCAGGTGAACCCTCCAACTATCGTCTTGGCTGGTGCACTTGCGCGAATTTCACGTTGGCAAGGCCGGGATGGAGGCTGGAAGGTGGCAGGATTTCCGTGTCACCGCACTAGGGCAGGTCCTCGGTCTTCGGCCGGAGTTCAGCTTGGGAATCTGTCACCATGGTGTAAGCAGCTCTTGGCAGTGCACTAGAGCGCTCACTTGACAGACTGTTTCTCCGGGGGCTCTTGTCTTACCTGCCTATCTCGAGCACAGGTTTTGATACGGATGGATGTATAAGAGACGGCATATAACCTCTTCAATCCGGAATAGTAAGCTGGCAGTTCGCTCCAAAGACCGAGCCGCGAGTCTGGCATCCTGGCCGGCCTCGTTATGGTGGCAATGCATATATGAGGAGGCATAAGCGAACGATAAAAAAAAGAGGAGAAATAGACAGGCAGCCACCCACCCTGTGGTTCGTCCCGTGTGGCCACCACCAGATGCAATCAGTCACCTGCCAGATCAAGGCTTGCCGATAGTAGCAAAGCCGGGGCGGAATCCATGTGAGTTCCCAGGATTTTCCTGGATCCCTGTTGGGCCCCTCGGAAACTGCTCTCTTCTCTCGCGCGCTGCCAAGTCGCGCCAGCGCATGGCGAAAGCGAGACCAGAGGCTGCAGAGGTGCTAGCCCGGTGGAGAGGATGGAGAGGATGGAGAGGACTCCAGAGGAGAGTGAATGTGTTGCCGTTGAGGGGGGGGATGCCAAGCCTTATAGGCTGTCCGGCCGCCCACTGAGATGGAAAAAATTATCTTATCAGATCGTATGACAATCTAATCAAGTGGAGAAGATGCACCCAAGACCACCCAAGACCACCCAAGACAACCCACCACCACCACCCACCACCAGTCCTGGGGCTGCCCAAAGCAGAACGCCAAGGAGCCGACACCGCTGGGACGACTCTCCCAAGGCTTGCCCGGCCATTCAACAATCGAATAGCGTGGAAATATGCTTTACTCCCTCGTGAGGGCAGGTGGCTGGTTGGCCGGTGGGCTGGCGGGATGGCGGGATGGCGGGATGGCGGGCTGCCGTGCAGGTCTATATATTAAGCCCGTGTGCCTCGACGGGTGATCGACACCTCCCCTCTGGACGATGTTCTTTTTGTAACCGTGCATATCCTGCTGTTTATCTTCTACTGGATTAATCTGTATCCATTCTTCCCCTGTTGCCGCCAAGAACGACAGCCACCATGGTTCGCAGCGTCCTCAAGGCCTTTGTGGCCGCCTCCGCCCTCACCTCGTTTGTCGCTGCCCAGCATCAGACCAGCGGCGGCGGCACCGAGAAGCACTCGAGCGTCAGCGATGACAAGATGGGTCCCGCCGCTTTCATGTGGCCCCCAGACCGTGTCTGGTCCGGCGACATGGACAACGTGCCGCCCTGCGGCTCTCGCGCAACCGCCGGCAACAGGACCAACTTCCCTCTGGGTATGTCTGCCTGGTACCTGATCGACGATTCGGAACATAATCACTGGATTCCCAACTAACCTATACTCACTAGTTGGCGGCGCTGTCTCCCTCGTTGGCCAGGATGACTACTACAACTCGAGAATTAGCATCTCGTACAAGAGCGGTATGTTCACCCACCTTGAGGATTGATGATCTTTTGCTGTGATTACCCCATCTGACCTGGAGCAAATTCCCAGACCCGACCACCAACGAGGACTTCACCGTGCTGGTCGAGAACCCGTCCATCTCCGACCTCAACCCGGGCCACACCTGCGCCATGATCCCCGACGCCCCGTCCCACATCACCGCCGGCACCAACGCCACCCTCCAGATCATCTACAAGGCCGACTGGGACGCGCCCCACAACCAGACCTTCTACGCCTGCGCCGACATCACCTACGTCAGCGCCGCCGACTTCAAGACCCGCATCCCCTGCTTCAACGCCACCGAGCCCGGCGAGGACGACAAGAAGTGGGCCGCCGCCGCCAGCTCGGCCGCTGCTGCGAACCCCTCGTCCACGTCCTCCTCGTCCAACTCGGGCGCCTCGACCAGCGGCGGCAAGAAGGGCCTGTCTGGCGGCGCTATCGCCGGCATCGTCGTCGGCGTCGTCGGCGGCATCGCTCTGCTCATCGTCGGCGGGTTCTTCTTCTACCGCCGCCGCCAGCAGGCTGCTACCAAGGCCAGGCTCGCCCGCATGGAGGACAATGCCCGCAAGCACGACTGGACCGGCACCGATGCCGCCTCGCACAACAGCCGCAACAGCGTGCAGCTGAAGAACCTCCCGTAGATGGTAAATGGTAAAGGCTGTATGATTGGATAGGAACGGAAAGAAGACAATTAGGAGTAAATGAGCATCAGTGGACGAATCCGGGCTACTGGTCTGAAGGATTGGATACGGGGTAAAATAGCTATGCAGTATGGGAATGACTGAGATGATTACGACCCGCACCGCCTTTCTACAATCATTCTGTTCTCCATACAGAGCAAAAGAGTGGCAAAACCTTGATCAAAAGGAGACTATGGTTCACATGCACGTCTTTAAAGATGAGTTCATCCACCACTTGGGCCACGTCTGTTTGCTGGCAAGCAACGTAGGTTGCTGCTCGCATGTACAAGTATGTGGAGGCTCTCCGGGCCACAAATCATATGTGATGGGGCCCAACTTGCGCAATGCTGCTTGCTTGCGATCATGGAACATGCCATGGTAGTGGACATCCATCCGGGATTCGATATTAGCGGTTCCGTTTTCGTTGTTGACTGGTTCTCGGCTGGGCTTGCCGGGCTGGTCATGGGGGACATCGGCACACAACCGCCCACTCAACTCTTATTCGTAACACCGAGACGAAACGTTCTCAGGGAATTGGACCCGAGATCGGCAACTAGCTCGTGTGTTTGTCTTATCAGATGGTCAGATAACTGGCCATCACTAGTGATTCCTTGTGCCCCCACTCAGGCGTCTTGTGCTTTCACTAGGCGCCCCGAGCCTTCGTCTCTAGTCTCGTCATCGATCCCCCCATCTCCGTGCTCGAGTGCTCTGCTTCTTGACATAAACCATGTCAACACAGACAAACAGCGTCGGATGAGACTACATCCACTCCGTCTCTACGCGAGTTGAAATGGCCTCAATCGTCCGCCGGGTCACAGTGCTGCTGGAGGCGGCGGAACAGGCTGTCACGGTAGCCGAGGGCGTTTCTCCACCCTTCCGGATGCCGCCGAGCCGAGAGGATCTCGAATATCTCCAGAAATTAATCGGTTCCATCCGCCTGGGACGAGCACTAACCCCGACGTACAACTTGGTACTGTTAGGTCTGCTGCTGATCTTGACTGCCCGGCACTGGAGGGAGCAGCGTCGGGACCAGAGGCGATGGAGGGCCAGGTGCATAACACCAGCTGGAGAGGCCAAGTCGCCAGCGGTCTCAAGCAAAGTATATGAGGCACGGAATCGTCAAGACACCCAGTTGGGATCAAATTCAGACAGCGAGAATGAATCCCAGGCGACGTCATCCTCGTCGAGCAGCACGCTACAAGGACTTGCCACGCCTCCCCATGCGGCCAAGGACGCCGAGTCTGCCTACGTCGATCTCGAGAGATTGCCTCTCTTGGGCCACAGAGCATCAATAAACAGGAATGCTATTTCACCAGGTGTCTTGGAAAGGTCCAAGAGAGCCTGCGCGGGCTGGCTGGCTCGCCAACCCCAGCCCATCCCAGTCATCCGCAGAACGCTCCCCTCCAATGCAACGACTCTGTTCGTTCTCGGATGGTTCGGCGTCAACGTATTCTACCAGATGTACGGAGTGCCCATGGGAGGCAAGTACCTCTTTGACGTCGCCGACCGAGCAAGTCTCATCTTCATGGCAAACCTGCCGCTGCTCTACATCCTGGCAGCCAAGAACCAGCCGATCAAGCTGTTGACGGGTCGATCATACGAATCATTGAACATCTTCCACCGACGAGTCGGCGAGCTCATGTGCTTCGAAGCCCTCGTCCACGTCGCCGGCTTGTTCACATGGCGGTGCGCATACGCACCGGAGTGGCTGATGGAGGGCTCGCTGGACGAGTTCCTCCTGCACCGCATCGTCGTCGTGGGGCTCGGCGCCTTCTTTGCCTACGAGCTCCTGTACCTGACATCGCTCGGAAGTTTCCGGCAGCGCTGGTACGAGCTGTTCCTCGCCTCGCATGTCTCTCTCCAGATCATAGCTCTGGTGTTCGCATGGCTCCATCACCACACTGCTCGACCTTACGTCGGTATCGCCCTGGCCATCTTCGTCATCGATAGGGTTATCTGGCGCTTCCGGCTCAAGACCGTGCGCATGACTGCCGATCTCGACATCCTCGAGGACGGAGAGACGCTTATGCTGTCGGCAGACTGGGACCTCCCCGTCATTGATCCTGAGAAGAAGGACGGGAGCAAGTCCCGGACCATCATCAGCGGCTGGCGACCGACCGACCACATCTTCTTGACGGTGCCTGCCCTCGGCCGGACACATTCACTCCAGGCACACCCCTTCACCATCGCCTCGGCAGCCCCGCCCATCGCCGCCTGGACCGGATGCGGGACTGGTGCTGCGCAGCCCTCGCACGCGTGGCTCAACCTCCTCGTCCGCGCACAGGCAGGCTTCACGGCAGACCTGCTCGCCCACGCACGGCTGCACCGGCGGATAGAAGTCCGGCTCGACGGGCCGTACGGGTCCCGGCACGCGCTCGACCTGGCGCGGGCCAGCGACACGGTCATCTTCGTGGCCGGCGGGTCCGGCATCGCCGTCGTCTTCCCGCTGGCCGCCGCGCTCCTTCTGCAGGACGCGCCCCGGGTTGCCGCGGGGAAGAAGGGGCAGAAGGTGTACCTGCTGTGGGTGACGCACTCGCGGGCGCACCGCCGGTGGCTGCCCGAGGAGCGCCTGGACGAGCTGGCCGACGCGGGCCTGCGGCTGGTGATCCCGGAGCCGACTGCCGAGGCTGGGCGTCCGGATATCAGGGGCCTGGTGGACGGGTGGATAGCGGACGGGGCTGGCCGCGACGACGAGGTCGGCGTTGTGGTGTCGGGTCCGGACGGCATGAACAGGACGGTGCGGAACACTTGTGCGGCGGCACTCGGCCGGGGGGCGAACCTGAGGGTCGCGGTCGAGAAGTTTGGATGGTGAAATGGTCTGGCAATTTCCGGATTGGCATACATCTATCTACGAGAGCAAGCAAGACCTGGGTGGGATACGGACATTAGCGAGCCATTAGACAGAGTTTGATCGAGAATTCTTTGTTTCACACGCCTGCATCAACCCCCACAAGGCGTTCAAGATATCGCCGCGTGTTAATTCGGCCGGGGCGCGACGTGGTTCGCATACGCCCTTGGCCAATGTCCGAGCCAAGCTACCGGAAACACCTGAATGGCACCGGAAACGTGTCCGGCCTTGACGACACTGCCCCGCTTGTTGGATCCATTCTTTCAACGGTCCGGCGTAAGAACGACCCCAACGGCCCCGTTGGTGCGGAGGTACTGGAGCTTCGGACATTTCCCCTTCAAGGAGGTTCACGAAGACCCCGCAGGCTGGTGCTGCGGGGCATGGGGGAGCTGCATGTCTTCCACCGGATCTCTCATTCATGGGTGTGAAGGAGGGGAAGGATTCATGGTGTCTGCGATGTCAGTTGACGTGGCCACTGATTACCCGGCGGCCGGTCCTGATTGCTTTGGGCTGCTAATAATAGAGCGCAGTTCTAACTGATTCGTACTTTGTCTGAGCACCTGAGAGGAAGTTATAGTTCTCCTTTTTATCACTTTCTACCTGGACGTAACTGCAACTTTAACAAGGTTTGATCTGTTTCCTGTGGCCGACATGTCAAAGACAACGACACAACTCACCTCGTGGCGATGGCGCATGGCCAACAGCAATGGCAACGCCAAAGCTGAAAGCCTACCGAGCCTGGCAGAATGGACACCAGTCGCATCGTTCCCCTCTGTGGTCCAGATGGAACTTCTCGCCCAGAAGCTCATTCCGGACCCAAACATTGGCGAGAACGAGCGTCTGATCCAATGGGCCGGGGCGGTCGATTGGGAATATGCCTGTTCCTTCGACTCGCCCAAGACGGCGGACGGCCAATTCGCAGATCTCGTCTTCGAAGGGCTGGATACCTTTGCGACTGTCACGCTGAACGGCAAGGAAGTCCTCAGGAGCGACAACATGTTCATCCCGCACCGCGTCGGAGTAAAAGAAGCCCTGAGACCGCCCGGCGAGCGGAATGAGCTCGCCATTCTGTTCGAAAGCGCCGAAAAGATTGGAGCAAAGCTCGAGAAGGCCAACGGCTATCTGAAATGCATCATGAGGGACGCTAGAAGGAACCACATGAGGAAAGCTCAGGTATGGTACAGACAAACCCCTTCCGATCCGACGAGAATAGATATTGAAATAGGCAAACCAGTACAACTGGGGATGGGACTGGGGTCCCATCGTTGTCACGGCAGGCCCTTACCTACCTGTCTCCCTCGAGTCTTACGGCACCCGTATCGACAATGTGCACATTGTCCCCAAGCTCGCTGATGACCTTAAGTCAGCCAGCATATCGACAACGATTACGGTCTCGCCTAAGAGTACTGCTGCCGCGGCGACCGTTGACATCGTTGATGCAGTGGGCGCAAAGGTGGCAACCGCTTCGGTCGACCTCAAGGATCGCGAGCAGGGATCCGTCGACATCAAGATCGACTCTCCGAAGCTGTGGTGGTGCAACGGACAGGGGGAGGCGCACCTGTACACAGCTGAAGTTGCAATCACCGGCTCCGACTCGACGATCCTCGACAAGTCATCCACGCGCTTTGGCGTGCGGACCATCGAGGTCATCCAGCGGCCGCTCGACAAGGAGCCCGGCCTGACCTTCATGTTCAGGGTGAACGGCCGGGACATCTTCGCACAAGGCGGCGACTGGATCCCCGCAGACAACATGATCCCGCGCATTACTCGGCAGCGCTACTTTGATTGGGCTGAAGTAGCGAAATACTGCCATCTGAACATGATCCGTGTCTGGGGTGGTGGCATCTATGAGACGGAGGACTTCTTTGATGCTTGCGACGAGAACGGACTTCTCGTGTGGCACGACATGGGGTTCGCCTGCACCAACACACCAGTGCACGACACGTTCATCGAGAGCGTCAGGAAGGAAGCTGAAGCCCAGATCACCAGGTTCAGGAACCGGGCATCCCTAGCCCTGATCTGCGGAGGCAACGAGGATTTCATGCTTTTTGACCTGGAGGGGTAAGTTCTTCGTGAATGACTTCAGCATGATCCCTCTGGTGACGAGCGAATGCATGTATATGTGCTGACACACCAACCAGTATCAAGTACGACCACTCGGACGTGACAGGTCCTTTCGACGGCCAGCCCTTCCCCCAGCGCAAGATCTACCTCGACGTCCTCCCCAAGGTCGCCGAGTGCCTCGCCCCCAACGTCTTCTACTGGGCCAACTCGCCGTGGGGCGGCGCGCCGGCCAACGACCCCACCGTCGGCGACATCCACCAGTGGTCGGTGTGGCACGGCGAGCAGAAGCCGTACCAGGAGTACAAGAAGCTCAGCGGCCGCCTGGTGTCCGAGTTCGGCATGCACGGCTTCCCCGTGCAGCGCACGGTGGACAACTTCTTCCCCCCAGACGCCCCTGCGTCGGTGCGCCACCCGCAGTCGCGGCTCGTCGACTGCCACAACAAGGGCCACGGCGCGCACACGCGCATCGCGCGGTACCTGGCCGAGAACTTCCGCTTCGACATGGCCGACCTCGAGAATTTCGTCTACTCGTCGCAGCTGATGCAGACCGAGGCGTACGCGTGCGCGATGCGCGACTGGAAGCGCCTCTTCCAGGGCCCCGGGCGGGAGCTCTGCGCGGGCGCCATCATCTGGCAGCTCAACGACTGCTACCCGGTCACGTCGTGGGCGTTTGTCGACTTCTTCCTGCGGCCCAAGCCGGCGTTCTACGCGATCCGGCGGGCCTGCGCGCCCGTCTCGGTGGGCGTCGAGCGCGCGCCGGCGACGCGGTGGGTCGACGAGGACAGGCCCGAGTCCAAGGTGCCGCGGTTCGCGCTGTTCGGGCACAACACCGGGCCCGAGGCGGTCGAGTGCGTGCTGGCCCTGCGCGCGTACGACTTCGAGACGGGCCGGTGGACCGAGCTGTCGGCGGAGGACGCTTCGCGCCCGGTCACGCTCGCGCCGGGCCGCAACACGGAGCTGGGAGCGCTGGCGTCGCAGGCTTCGTGGACGGAGGACAGCCTCGTCATCCTCGAGGCCACGCTGTCGGACAAGTCTGGCAACCAGCTAGCGCGCGCCGTGGACTGGCCGGAGCCGTACCGTTATCTGTACTGGCCCGACGATACGTCCGTCTCGGTGCAGGTTGCGCCGGCGCTGGCGCCTTCGTCCCATTCAGCGGCGACGGCGGGTGGTACCGGGTTCTTTACCGATGGCGGCTGGGAAGACCGGGTCACGGTCTCGGCTAACCAACCGGTCAAGGGCGTTTGGCTGGAGCCGGTGTACGATGGCTCGGAGAAGTTTGACGAGTACGAGCCTCTGTGGTCGGACAACATGTTGGATCTGATGCCCGGGCAGGAGGTGGGCGTTCTGGTCAAGGGCTTGAAGGGGAGGAAGGTCAAAGCCAGGTTCCTGGCGGATTGGGAGGTGAAGAAAGGCAGGGAGTGATTTGAATGGCTTTAGTGTTCTCTATGTCGCCGTTTCTCTTGATAAGCAGTCATGAATGAAGGAGAAACATCCATGATGAAATATTGCAACTTCTCACATCTCTGTGATAACCTTAACTGCCAGTTCCAACTCCTTCAAGTTTGCAGCAGCCCTCTCAGTGGATGAGCCCCTGGAATTCAGTGGTTCAGACATCGAATGATGCGCCAACGCACGGGCCTTATTCCTTCAAGCTGTGGCCAATGAAAAGACACCAATTCATCATTGCTCAGGCCATTTTCTTCCTCCGAGAATGGCCTGCAATTGGGAATCATCGTCATCACAGGCAATCACTCTGCATCTGAAGCAAAGACTGCGATCCAGTCAATTCACGCGCAACCTTTCTCAACCGGCCCAGACTCCGGCTCTGCAATCGCCATCTGTCGGCATCTACTCATCCACATACACAATGCTTTGCCGAACCTGCCTGCGCGCCCGGGTCGCAGCTCTGCAGGCTGCTGCCAAACCTTCGGCCGCACATCGGACCCTGATCGGCGCCCGTCTCCCCAAGCCCAGCAGCAGCAGAGCAATCACATCCAGAGCGGCATCGTTACGAACCACGACCTGTTCTGCCTCGAGAGCGACGTCACCGAGTACCTACACTACCAGGCGAACTCTGGCCTCCGAAGCCGCTGCCTCCTCATCGTCGTCCTCCGCCACAACGAGCGAGTCAACCTCGGCCGGCCTCGAGAAGCCCGACTTCCTCGACGCCGCCGAGTCGGAGATCTGGGACCGCCTGGTCAAGGAGTTCTCGCCCGTGGAGCTGCTGGTGCAGGACATATCGGGCGGGTGCGGCTCCATGTACGGCATCGAGATCAGCTCGGACAAGTTCAAGGGGGCCAACATGCTGAAGCAGCAGCGCATGGTCAACGCGGTGCTCGGAGACCTGATGAAGCAGTGGCACGGAATCCAGCTCAAGACGAGGGTGCCATAGTAGAAGAAGCTTCCTGCGTAGCAGAGAGTGCAGCCTGGGCGACGAGACGAGTTGGGCGGTTGGCCAGCACATGGTGGCCATGAAGGAAGGATCTGGATGCGATCCAATCAGATGGGTCGGCGTCTGAGAGACGTGCTACATGATGGCTATGAGCTGGGAAGCAGCATCAACAGTCAATGTACTAATCTTCAGTTGTAATATGGTTACTTATGCCTTGTACCATAGACATGTACATCTATCAAACAATCACGCCGTACACTCCAACACTGTCAAAAAGACGTTTCTAATTCTCAAAACACAAGCTGTCTGAACTTACCAAAGAGCCGGGTCTGCAAGCTTCCCAAGTAGATCTTCCACGCGCGTCTATTTTCGAGTCGAAGCCAATGCGGCCCTAAACCATGACCCCGTCAAAGCCAAAGTCAGTCCTCGACCCCCTGAATGGGCTGGGCTGGACTAAAATAGACGCCTCGAAACCTTCCATAGGAGCAAATCATATCGAGCAACGGACGGTATTGGAACCTAGGTACTCCGTACGCGCGATGGCTTCTCTTGTTCGGCCACGGTGGAATGTATGTTGTTGGCCTTCTGCAAAGGGCTGCGCGCGATACTGAATTGCTATTGCCATTGCTATTCTTGATATCGTCAGGCCGAAGAGTAGCAGTGGCCGGCGGCTACCATGAAAATTCCGAGTTTCAGGCGGTCCCGAGGATCTGGATGACGACCAAGCCTCGCGGCCGGCCGCGGCCATGGAGGAGCTGAATTTCAGGTGACCCGTCCTGAAACGCATTCCCGGGTCACCACAGCCATTCAAGCCCGGGCGTAATCAAACGGCCAAGCTGTGAAGGCGGTTAATAAGGAGCCATCTCCACCGAGAAACAGCCATAATTATCGCGGGTGTGTTTGGGAAACATGTTTCATTTAACGAGCAAATGAGATCCGCCATCTCTGGCCTTGACCGTTTCTTGAACGGAGACTGCAAGTAACTACATACTGCACGGGGATTGTCTGTGGTTGTCTCTCGCCGCTGAACGACAAATTCAAGGCTC
The DNA here is from genome assembly GCF_004353045.1 of Thyridium curvatum. Taxonomy (NCBI): domain Eukaryota; kingdom Fungi; phylum Ascomycota; class Sordariomycetes; order Thyridiales; family Thyridiaceae; genus Thyridium; species Thyridium curvatum. The sequence goes on along the minus strand of NW_022156813.1, from coordinate 138,243 downwards.
TGGCGCACTCGGCTCAGATGAGGCAGAACTGAAGGTTTGCTAAGCCAGAAAGGCTGAAAGTTGATCAGTAAACATCGGCCACGATCATGCCGTGTTGTCGTGATCGAAAGGCCGCGTCTTCGTGTTACCACCATGGCACTATCAATAGCTGAACCTTGGAAGCAATCCATCCATGCATGGAGGTCGTTGGACAGAACAGCAAATGCTCCCTAAGACCGAGCCCTGGAGAAGCCACAGTGGATAGTTTCAGCGGTCCGAGGCGCTAACCGAGGACCTAAGCTTTCTCGTCGGGGCTACTGGGAAAGCCCCATAAACCGTATGAAACCAAAATCTGCCTCGCTAGGGCTGAATCTTAAATCCCGTTTCCCAGAGGCTATCTCCGAAGCTGCGCATGACCACGCCAATGCTGGCAGTTGGATAGTTACACCATTAGCAAGCTTTGTTCACTATTGCGTAGGTGTATGGCTGCTGATGGTTTTGGTATTTCGCACCGTTGGGTCCCGAGACGCGTTCCTACTGTCGTCATAGGGGGGGGATGACAGATAGAGAGAGGGTGGGCATGGCCAGGATCGCCATGACGGTTTCTTGCCATCAACATTCGATGATAGGCGACAGACACATTGCCGGCCCGGGACCCCAGGACGCGAGTGCCCTGAATGAGTGCCACATGAACACGCATGGGCTGGGGAGGACAGAAGACCCTGGAAGCATCCTCGGGGAGAGGGATGGGTTGCACGGCATGATGATAGCGGAGGATGTGATACCAAACTGGCCTTGACATTGGTGCCAACCCTCTCTGCCATGGGCAGGAAATGCACTTTCAGAAACTTGCACACCCCCCGTTGCTCGGGGTACCAACGCTGATCAAGGAACATGACGAAAGCATACTCCGTGGCTGTCAGCATTTGGTGTGGTGAGCGAGAGAGACACAGAGTGTGTGTGGAGGTGTTGATGGGTGGCCTTGGATAGGCAGCGTTGGTGGCAATTCTACTGACGTCTTTCTTGTCTTTGGACGTCTTGGACAGCCAAGACGGCGCCCGTTTCCATGATCGACCCATCAGCTTGCCAGACACGAGGGTCAAGTACTACTGTGGGTGGAAGGGTGGAACCGTAAAGAGTTTCTCCAACTATCACTCAGATCAGGGTTCCGGAATTGGGATGCCTTGGAGCTCCCCAATTGCTTGCTTGTAAGGTACTTACGCAGGAGTTAGCTAGGTCGTCGCAATGGGCCAACAACATTGCTGATGAAGAGACTTCGAAACTCGAGGTCCAGTGTTGTCTCATCAAGGCGCCCTCCGTCTCCTGTTTCCGATTGCGGACCCCGGTGTCCAGTCAATCGCCAACAGTCCCAGTCTGGGACAGAGCATGCCCCGCGAACAGGCGCTTCCATCGCACAGCGCCTATCCAGGTCGGAGGCCCTGGCCGAGGAACCCAGCGTGCATTCTCTTTTTTTTTCCTTCCGAGAGCCCGTTACTACGACGATGGCAAGCCACCCCGACTGCATGTCGAGAGCCTCGATATGCGGGCTGCAACACCAGGAATTCTTACTTGCAGGAGATGGCTCCTCCCGTGCCTTGCATGAAGCTGCGGGTAGCCCAAGTAGACTTCTTGACTGCGGTCATGCTGGCGTCACCGTAGAATTCCACCCTCTCTTGCAAAACGGTAGGTCATGGTGTGTGTGGCTGTGTGGCTGAGCTTGTGGTTGGCTCCCCCAGGTCCTGGGAGATGGCCTCTGCACAGCCCGTCGGCGATGTCCTACAGTGCACAGTCACGCTACGTAGTTAAGTCTCCCAAGGCCATTGCGTAGGAATATTGATTTCTCATCATCCGTTCCGTACTCGATCTATCGCCGCTCTCACCCGATGTCTTGCGGACTCCGTAATTCGCAAAGGCGCGGAGGGAGCAGGCAAGAGGAAAGCGGCCGGCCTGGAGTGGAGGCCCAGAGTGTCGGCACCTGCTCAGTACGCAAGCTTCAAACGCTGTGATACTCGAGGGAACAGGCAGAAGGGAAACTCCTCGATTGAATTGGGACCTGCCTGGCTGCTAGTGCTGCAGACGGAGTACTGTTGCAGGAGTACCCACGGCCCAGCGAGCCAAGACGAGTGGACAGTTCTCTGGTACCTGTCAAGGGTAGACTTGGACAGCCTATCAACACCAGCACAAGCCGGGGAGACCTGTAGGGCAGGCCATTGAGAGACTTCGTTCTCCAAACCAGCTGCGCATGCGCTACTGCAACGCACGACGCCAGTCATGCAGCACAATCGCGATCCGTCCTGCACTACGAGGTACAACGGGACCACTCAACTGCTCGATCCTCCTGGCCGCGGTGACTCAGTCCGCTGAAGGGCGAATGGGGAAGCCAAAGTGGCCAGATTCTAGCCCACCTGCTTGACGGCGCGCATGCAAGTGATTGCTCAGAAGAGTCGAAGGGAATGGGCCGACTGGCGCCTTTCAGTCTGCGCAGTGTTGGCCCGTTTCCCAGGGCCATCAAACCGTCCGCATCTTCTACAGGAGACAGCCCGCTCACTCCTCACCGCCTACCATCGTGATGCCCTCTGAAAGAGGCCGCATGATGGATGTTTCGTTTCGCGCCCTTGCGCAAAGACGCTTCTCTCTGCCAACTCTGCGCGCAAAAGGGCGTCGACTGGTTCTTGGGACTTCCAGAGGGAGCCAAAGACACCGTTTCCCCTTCAGCTCTCAGCCAAAGTCAAATCTATTTTTGCACCGACTCCGAGCTACCTACAAACCTTTGCCAGGATAGTTTTGGGGGCCGTTTTTGGGGAATTCTGGCGGGTTGCTGGCGTGTCGTCGTCAAGTCAAAGAGGCATGTGTGTGTGTGTGTGTGTGTAGCTCCAGTTGGTTGCCTCTTCCTGCTGCACCGCACTGAATGCGGCACCGTATCCTGCTTACTGTGGCGCCAGTAGGGGAAACTCACTATGGCATGGGCTTGCAGTGAGCAACAAAGCATGGGCATGGTGGAATTGAGTTTCGGAATGGCCTTTCGACGCCACATGGAGAGGGACGGCTACTCCCTCTGGCACGGCCCTGTTAGAGCCCCGAGTTGTTTCGCAAAGCTTAAACATAGGGTTAATCGCCTTCGTGGGAGGGCTCCAAGCTGCGGATGGGATTGTGCACTACGGGGATCCCTAACAATAGCTCCATCCCCAGGCCTTGGCTCAGCCTCCCAGAGGGCTGTGGCATTTCTCGTCTAGGTTTGGCACCGTCAGATCGCTAGGGAGTGATGTCCCCGCGCCGAATCCCTGTCGACTCCTCCATCTTGTACCGTTTCCGTTTCCTGGGTGGCAGGTAGTGCTTGACGAGCTCTGAGAATGAGGGCCATGGGAGCACACCACACCAAGGACTCTCCCGCAAGCGTGATCTCGCCGTCGTCCCACCCATCCCCACCCACCCAACCCATGCATGGCGTCTCTCGTCCTCTCGCCGGGTCTCTGGTCAACTGGTCTGTGTGATTCATCGGCCACAGAGTCCTGTCCCCACACAGGCCGCAGCAGGCAGCGAGATAGTGCAGCTAGGACAGAACCGTCTACCCATGCTGTGGGAAAGTCGCCGGCAGGGTTGGTTGTGTACAGGCATGGGTACCTCGACTCCCACCCACCACCACCCTGGCTCCCGTTTTTGCTCGTTTTTGACAGTAACGGAGGACATCGAGGCAGTGGTGCTCGACGGAAAGGTACTTGGCAGCATGGGGTACAGAACAAGATGCAAGGGTCCCCTTCTTGCAGTCGTCCACACACCCACCCTTTTTAAACCCTGCCAGAAAAGGTGTCACACTTCTCATCCTCTTACACCTCTTCTCACCTACGAACTTTTATTTAAAGACACAAAGACCGCCTCTCTCTTGCCTCCCCTCCAAGCCTTGGTTTTCCTGGCCACACACCCAGTACATCACGGAACCAGTCTCTTCCTACCACAAGAGCATACCCAATCCTTCTCCACTTGCTGAAGAACGCACACTTCCCTTTCTCCCTCTTCCAATACTTATATCGCCCACCATTCCCTCCCTCGTCCCAGCTCTTCGAGGTGTTGTCGCGATCAGATGCTATGTATCTAAGACCGAACCCGGATCAACACTCAAAAGACTGTTTCGTCTCTGACACAGCCGACTGACACGAGCTGCAAAAGAGTCTTTGGAACGGCAGTCACTCCCTTCAAAGAGCTAGCTACCAGAGATCACCACATCACAAGAACCACATTCACAAGAACACTGCAGACGGGTAACACGGACATCGCATTACCTCGAGACTCGGAAGAGCTCCTCGATACACACAACCAGAAACTCGAGACAGAGACAAAAGACTCGGTTCTCCCACCTGACATTACCAAATATCGCAATCCGCGCGTGATACGTTGCAACATCGTCACAATGTGCCGCAAGACTATCTACCACAACACCTACATCGACGGTGACAGGGACGTCACTGAGCGCGTCGACTGCTGCACGCCCGGCCGCATGTGTGCCGCGCCCAAGATCCGCGAGGTCCATCGCCAGCTGCCCTACATCAAGGCAGGTCACTCGTCCTCGCCCGGCCGCGCCTCTCCCGCCGTCTACGACCGCGACATGTACCCGCCCACCCCTCTCTCCAACTCGCCCTCGCCCCGCCCGGACGGCGGCGAGCGCAGCAGCAAGTACCACAAGCGTGGCCAGGACATCTACGTGGGCGGCACGAGGATGGTCGAGGTCAACGACCACTCTGGCAGCGGCAGCCGCCGCCGCCGCGGAGACCGCCGCCCCGTCGTCCTCGAGTCCTCGTCCACCCAGGGCTACAAGCCCTACGCGCCCGAGCCCCCTTCGCCGCGCCCCATCCCTATCAAGCGCTCCTCCACCATGACCTATGGCATTGACACGCCGCCCCGCGAGGAAACCCGCGGCCGTCGCCCCATCATCGTCGAAGAGCGTGTTCCCTCACGCCGCAACCCCAGCGTCACCGCTCCTGTCGACGTCTTTGAGCACTCGTCTGCTCCTCGCCTGAGCCGCCGCAACTCCTCCCGCCGCGATAGTGCCTACTTGGCGCCCTCCTCCCGCCTGGAGCGTTCGCCGCAGGGCTACGCATCCGCCGAGGACGAGCGCGAGCGCCACGAGCGCCGCCGCATCCGCCACGAGCGCCGCGCCCAGGCCGCGGCCATGGCCTCGTCTGCGCCCACGTCGCACCAGGAGGCCCTCTACGGCTCCTCGTACGGCTCCTCCTCGTACGCCTCTTCCCCTTCCTCGGGCTTCACCTCCTCGCCCAAGTTCTCGGGCGAGCCCTCGGCCGCGGTGCACGAGGTCAAGAAGCACCTGCGCTGGGAGGACCAGATGCGCGCCAAGCAGAACGCCAAGATCGACTCGCGGCCCAAGCTGTCGCGCTCCAACACGACGGGCGGCGGCGGCGTGCAGACCGAGGTCAAGTCGATCCTCAAGAACGCCGGCGAGGGCCAGGTGCCCGCTGCCCCCAAGGACGGCATGGCCGAGCTGTACTCGTCCATGGAAGGGCTGGGCATCCGGGGCAGCTCGGCGTCGCGGCCTTCGTCGCGCGAGAAGCAGGCGCAGCGGCAGGAGGACCGCGAGGAGGCCGAGTACCAGGAGCGCCTGCGCAGCCGGTTCAACATCCCTCCCCGGCGGTACACGAGCATCGGGCCCAAGAGGCGGTCCGAGGTGTGGTACCCCGATGAGGGGCGGTACAAGTACCTGTGAAAGGGTCTGGCCGCTTGATAGATGAGGATTGTTTTTGTACTACAGTTGCTTTTCTTTTTGGACAACAGGACAAAACACGAAGCGAAACGGAGTTTGGGAATGCTTTTCATCTTGGTTCATGATAGATAGATACTTTTAGCTAGAACATGACAATCAAGATCATGTCTACAACAACTCTTACTTGTGCCTTTCCTGCCTGTCGTGAGTCGTCTGATGGTCAAGTTCATCCAGGTTAAGCTGTTCACTCCTTTCCTCGTTGACCTCTACGATTTGCTTCAAACCCCTCAGTATCTTGTCAGAGTCATCCATCCCCCCTCCCCCGCAAACTTCCGATGTACACTGCGGCAGCGCATGGATGAACCTTGGTCGAGACCCTTGGGCAGGTGGTCCGGGCTGTTGCCTGTCGAGTGGCGGCACGACCCTCTCCACACTGCTGCATCCGGCATGTGGTCCTGGCCATCCATGTCAAGGATTCTGTCAAAACATCTCCACAGTGGACTCGGCGAGCCAACACTGGAAACAGGACGCCGGTCAGTCCCTCCTTGATTTTCCACTGTCTTGGGTCCTGTTTCCTCCGTGCGAAACCCGGATTCTCTATTTGCCCCTTCCAAGCAAGCCACGACCCGTGCGTATCGTAAGAAAACGAGGGAAACGAAAACCTGTCCCGGTTGCCTCTCGCTTTCGCCGAACACTTTCGGCCCCCAAATTGCAAGCTTCCTCGGGTGCGCAAGGACTCTGGTCAAGGGGTCCGATTACGGGACACACCGCCAAGCAAGCGTCGTAAGGGCTCGCCATGTCAGATTCGGGGATTGCAGGACCAGCAAGCTGCAAAGCCACACGCACCAGCACGCATCCCCCCTCCCTCCGTGGCTTGACCATGGCCCCATGATGCCGAATCCTGGCACCTGAGGTTACATCCCACCACCCACCACACTCTTGGAGAAAGAGTGCTGCGCAAACTCTGTGGGGCCTCCTTTGTCGCCTTGGAGGAAGAGGATTGGACCGCCGCTGTTTCTCGCTTCTGCTCTACTTCCCTGAGTGCTTGCATATGTGCGTGTGGTGTGTGTGTGTGTTTGTGTCACGGTACCGCGAAAAAGCACGAATACGTGCCCTACCTCTCGTGTCAAAGTCAACGTCAACCCCAAAGATCCGCGAACACGGGACGGGACGAACGACGCCCGGAAAGCCTGTCGTTTCGGCGCGGGGCGACGCGATGTCTTGGATGGAGGGGGGGACTGAAGGTCCCCGTGATGGACACGCGATGCTGGTGACGGCAGTTGTGAAGAGGCCCTTGATTTGCTATGTTTCAGTGCTGGAGGACGAATGCGCATTGTCATTGTGCAGTCATCAGCATCACAAGAGATAGATGTTGGGGGCGGATGTGTCGGGTTGGAGAGTTCGTCCCAGAAGAGAGTCTGATGTCAGTCCAAAACCCGGCACTGCAAAAGTCTCGAGCGTGCTGATTTGAACCACACCCAGCATCAAACTCGCTTGGCAGAATGAAAGTGCACTTTATTCATGTGTGATGGCATTGGCACACTGATTTAGACCCAGACTCATCAAGAAGGATCCTCATCGAATCGGCGCACTGGTCTTGTGATCGTTTGAGCCTCTCAGCACCTCGTCTCATCCCGTCTTATCTCATCATCATGATTGATCTCATCTCAGCAGACACGTCGGTCTTCGCACGCCCCCAACCCCGAGGTCTCCGACTCTGAACGTCTCCAAACCAAAGCACAGCTTACATGTAACGGGCTGTGCTGTTCTCAGGCCGTCTTTCCCCGCCAGTCCTCCCCCTTGAACGCCTCAAGCTCCATCAGGTTGTTAAACACCCTCATCACAGTGGGCCATTCGCTCAGCTCCATCCCCCACCTGCCCGTCGCATTCCACGCCGCCGGCACGAGGCACACATCCGCCAGCGTCACCTCGTCGCCGAGCGAGAACTTGCCCGCCCGGCCCGCGATCAGCCCCTCGTAGGCCGTGAACCCCCGCACGTGCACCCTGCGGCACCACTCGTCCACGTCCGCGACGCCCATCTCCCGCGCCATGTCCAGGACCCGCGTGTTGGTCGGCGGCTGCATGTCCGTGACCACGGCCTGCACGAGCGTGCGGACCAGCGCCCTCGCCGCCAGATCTCGCGCCGCGGGCAGCAGCGCCGGCGCGTCCGGGAAGGCCTCCTCCAGGAACTCGAGCGCGGCGACGGACTGGCCGATGTGCACGGCGTCGGCTTCTCCCCCGCCAGACGACGTGACGACGAGGGTGGGCACGGAGCGGCTCGGGTTCATGCGCGCGTAGTCGGCGCGGTGGTGCTCGCGGCTGGCGTAGTCGATGTCGACGAGGCGGTAGGGCAGCTTCTTGTGGCTCAGCGCGATGCGCAGCCGGCACGAGCACGAGGACTTGGACCAGCTGTAGAGCGTGAGGGACGAGGCATTGTCCTTGGATGCCATTGCAATGTGTTGGTAGATGAGTGTTGATGCGTGCGGCTTGCGGTCTAGATGTCTTGAAAGAAGAGGTAAGTGAAGTTGTCCTGCAGTTCTAGTTACAACCCCGTGGTGAAACCAACTTTTGAACAGTAAGCTTTGATGATCTGCACTCGGGGTTTTATGGAGATCGCGGGACCGCCGATGCGGGGATGACATTGAAAGGCGCACTGCGGGGAAAAGGGCGCCGAACGCGGCCGACCGGCCGCCTACATGGTTGCTTAATGAGATATTACAACCTTTTTAAGTTCGTGCAGTTCTTTACACTACGGACTTGAGGCCGCGTACGCCTACTTTCCAACTGAGATATAAACGGCGATCCGCCGCCGCCACGCGGTTCCGGTAATGCAGTTGCACCTGCTTGATCTCAAAACCGGTTCATTTGATTGAACCATACCAATAGTATTCGTAGTGAGCACTGAGAAAAGTGAGACCGTTGTCTATGGTGGTGCTCAATAGCCTGATCACGCCGACTCCATGTTCTACAATGCTCCCTTTCGCAATCGTGACTAACTATACCTTCGCAATATCTCCAGACAATGGCTCTATCGGATTCTAGTTAGACTCCCACCATTCACATTACGTAGCGATTACCAGCACAAGTGCAGCCGGGTGTCACTCTTGATCCAAAGATAAAGGCGGCGGCCCAATACATAATTGTCCCGGTTTGAAACACCTTGATCACTTACTGGCTAGGATACGTTTCAATTTCTGCTCCTAACAAGATAACATCATAACAACTTGAAGGGGACACAATAGTGAAGAAATAAGTCAATAAATGACCCTAACCTTCGTCTCTCCCGACTCGAAGTCCATCACTGCTATAGCGCAGATTGTCGGTTTTTGAGGCTAAGAAATGTTTTTTCTTCAGTCACGAGGTCTAATGTCACATAGCTGGATAAAACTTACGAAAGAATTTTGTTGGCCAAGACACCATCTGAATTTGAATGGCTGAGGAAGAAGCTCATATGGGAAAGACTTCCGAAATGCCCTTCAGATAGCTAGTTCTCCAGGAAATTAATGGAGGCTCATCTATCGAATCGAAACTAAACCGACGTGCCGGAAGTTTCGCACCTAGAGTCGTCCGGTAACATGGTGCCGGCTTAGTCATGATGCCGTTCCTCGGGATCAAGAAATAAGAACCGATTCATCCAGGAATTGTTCTGGTGAACATTCCAAAAAAAAAAAAAAGGCCGCATTGTATAAAGTTGCAAAGGCATATCAAGTGAAACAAGGAATCATCCATGGCGTTACCTATCACTTTTCCCAACGCCGAAGGTCCGGGGAGGTTGACCGAGGTGGTCAGCTTTCGGAAGGCAAATATCTCAGATGAAGAAGTGAGGAGAATCTCCGACAGTGCTCGAGAATCATTGCTCACACACATAAGTTCTACGGAGTGCTTGATGATATCACCGAAAAGTCATCCAAATTCCCGATTGCTCGACAGAATATGCATGGGTACCAGGCCGAAGACCGGCAAATCGCAGTTATGATCGCGGATTGGACCTCCGCGGCAGGGAAGGACAGTTTTGCACCAGGTGAATGTCCCCCAATCAATTGAAGACTATTACTGACCAACCTCCTATGCTAGGAGAGGAGTACCAAAGTGTCGCGCCAGGCTTCCTGAAGATTATGAATGCGTCCAATCCATCGGTGCTCTGGTGCGTATCATGCTTTCGAGACCAAGTCACCAGCATGGGATGAGACTGATCAAATGGCACAATAGCCATCACTTGATCCTCCCCGGAGCCCCTTGCACGCCACAATGCAATATCTACACTGTGTCGCACTTGAGCATCCCTGAATCAAAGCAGGCGGAGCTTGCTGCGCTGTTCAACGCCTACTTGGCGTCGTCCGCTGCCACGGATGGGCTCGAATATCTCGCAGTTGCGGCTTCACGAGAAGACCCAAAAGTTGTGGTCTGTTTAGCAGGGTTCAGGGACGAGGCGAGTACACAGCGTGTTAGCACTGTGAGTTCTTCCCACGATCAAATCCGTCAATTTGGTCTGCGGAGCGTTTGAAAGCTGACCGATCACTGTTATTCAGACTTCTGAGCATGATACATTGGAAGCCGGCGTTGATCAACTCTCGGACTCAACTAGCAAGTATCTCGTTGTGATGAAAACAGTAGCATACTCAAAGGACAGATGAGAAGTCCGGGTGATTCATAGAGGAGAAAGATTCAATTACCGAGCGTACTGGAAAGCTGAATTGTTCCGTTGATCTCTTTCTCTTAATCTCCTCTGTTGCGAGACCGACTAGGTTCCCCACAAACCCCATAGAGACCCTGGTTGACAGCCCGAAATGTCGGTATTCCCCGCAAAGTAATAGCTTGACAAAGTGTGTGCTAGCCATCACCGAAGCCGGCCATTGGATTTTCCTCCAATCAAGGGCGTCGACGGGATAATCAGTCAGACATGCACCGGATAACAAGGTGCGAAATAACATATATGTGCTGAGGATGGCACGGTTGGGTCACTCCAATGAGAGAGGCGCCCGCACAATCTGCCACATCCCTCAGTAAGCAACATGAGACTCGTTTTGAGCTGCCTAGGCGTGCTCATGCAGCTCGCCATCCCAATCTTGGGCAAGTCGTGCAGTATACCGACCGCGAAGACGATAAATGGTACTTACCAAGGCCGTAGATTAGACGGTTGGAACCAGGATGTCTTCCTCGGCATTCCCTACTCGCAGCCTCCCGTCGGGCCATTGCGGTATCGTTGGCCTCAGAGCATCAATGAGTCTTTCACGGGTGTGCGCAATGCGACGGAGTATGGATACAACTGCCGCGAGTACAAGTCCGCAGTCCTCCAGGCCCATGCCTCAGAGGACTGCTTGACACTCAACGTGGTGCGGCCGTCGGGAAGTCATGACCATCTGCCCGTGCTGGTCTGGATCTATGGCGGAGGGCTCTATACGGGCTCTACGGCGGATCCCCAGTACAATCTCTCGGGCATCGTCAAGGTCAGCCAAGACATGGGCCAGCCCATCATCGCTGTCGACATGAACTACCGCATGAATCAGTATGGCTTTTTGCAGACACCCCAAATCCTAGCAGAGGGTTCGTCGAACGCTGGCCTGCTCGACCAAAGACTAGCTCTGCGGTGGATCCAGGAGAACATTGCTGGCTTTGGAGGTAATCCAAGGAGAGTGGTGGTCTGGGGTGAGAGTGCTGGTGCCCAAAGCATTGCCTATCACCTCTTCAGTTACAATGGTCGCGATGACGGTCTTTTCCGTGGAGCTATCATGGAGAGCGGTGGCCCCACGGGAGCACAGGTGCAAGATCTCTCATACTACACCTCTCCTGTCGAGAACCTGACACGGACTGTTGGCTGTGTGGATGCCAAAGACCAGCTTGCTTGCCTCCGGGGAGTGAACGAGAACAAGCTCTACGGTGCTAGTCCACAGACTGTCTGGAACCCTCTGATTGACGGCGATTTTCTGACGGGCTACCCGAGCCAACTCATTCGCGAAGGCAAATACAACCGCGTACCTCTCCTGACTGGGGCGAACACCGACGAGGGCTTCGCCATCTCGGGCAAGCCTGACACGGACCACGACATGATCCACAACGCCATGTTGTGGAGGATGTACGCGCTCTCCCCGCCCACTATTCGCAGGCTCCTGGAGCTGTACCCCGACGACAACTGCAACGCGCCGCCGTTCTGGCTCACAAACTGCACTTTCTGGCCCGACAAGGGCAGGATGTGGCGGCGCGCGGCCAACATTGGGGGCGACGCAGTCATGATATCGGGCCGGAGAAAGATGTGCGAGCTGTACACCGAGGCCGGGCAAGACGTCTACAGCTACCGGTTCGACACGCTTCTCTACAACAGCAACCCGCTCGAGGGGGTCAAGCACTTCTCGAATGTGGCCTTCAGCTTCCAGAACATCACGGGTCTCCTCGGGCCGAGCCCGGAGTACGATAAGCACCTGAAACTGGCCAGGTCAATTGGCATGGCATACGTCAACTTTGTGTACAATTTGGATCCGAACCCATCGTCGAGCGGTACTGCTGCCAAGCTGGGCGCGCTGGAGCTGCCGCGCTGGCCCAAATACAACTTGGCAAGTCCAGCAAACATGGTGCTCAACGCGTCAGGCCCGTTTGTGGAACCGGATACGTTTAGAAAGGAGGGCATCGCGTTCTTGAATAGTCATGAGGTGGCGAGAGAGCTGCTGTCTTGAGGAGGATCTCTGAACTTGGCGATATCAAAGGTGTGAAGTAAGTGAGGTGTTTAGGAGGGTAGAATAATACTATCGGTACTTGTGGAAGCATAGCTACCTTAGCTTGTATGAATACCCCGGTATGTCAAAGAATAAGCGCGGGAGGCTAGTATTGTTACTCATTCTGGCTATTTTCCATATTATCCTGGCCTCTTTTGCCAAGGACGTTATTTGCCGTTACAGCTGCGCTTTCCCTTGATTCCTTATCAAGGCTTGTTGTACGGCCAAGGCTCCTCTTCACTCCACTACTTTCGTAAACCATGGCGCGCTGGTTTCAAGTAAGAGGCCTGTCCAATCTTTGACCCTGATGGATCTTCCCATAGGAGGATGTACAGGATTCTGCGGGCTAGACGATCCCAATTCGGTGATACTCTTGGCTTGACACGTGCTTCAATGAGGCCGTTGGCCGAGATCAATCGTAGGCCGGGAGGAACGAAGCCAGCGTCGCATCAAGTCATTTCCGACTTATCGCTCGTGACATGCGTTTGGACGCCGTTGGCGCGGTCCCTTGCAGATGCAGGTCTTGGCGTGGGCTCTCGCCACGGGTCCGTCCCCCACATCATGCCCACATCATCATGCCTGGGGAAGCCTCACTCTCTGTTGCGACAGGAGATAGACAAACACGGAATCTTTGGGTCACACCAACGCATTGGGATCCATGGAGAGGACCTTCTGGTGTCTCCAGTGATGGCGGATGGCAGAGCCGAATGGCCCATCAAAAGGGGCCAGCTGCGTGTGACACAGTGACAGAGCTTGCTTTCATTGTTTCCACGGAGGACAGATGCCGCGTGCGGCTTGGCAAAGACCCCATTGTAATGCACGCGTGCCTGCGATGCTACGGTTACTCAAGCCTGTGTTGCATGAATCTTCTCCAGCTTCACAGACTAACTACGAAGTACAAGGAGCAGAAGCTCACGCTCACGGAACGATACGGCCTACCAGGCTCCCCTGGTGTTATCGTGGATGACAGGGTGTTGGCCCGATGGGTGCTACTCCAAGGATCAAACCTTCCAGCAAACCCTTGACAATATCTGCGGAAAGCTCCACCATTGCCCAATGGGGTTGTCCAATTCATTTGGCCAGACCGCAGGCGGAGTTCTGGGTAAAATCACCTTCCGCACTGGGCCCTCCCCCGCGAACGGCGTCGATCGGCGATATGACATTGTGACATCCTGCGGTACAAGGCGGCTTCGAGCGTGCACGGCGGCATATAACATCAACATGGCGCACATTCCCGTTGTCCCTCGCTGCTCTCCTCCGAGAAAGGTCGTGGCTGTTCGGGCGACTTGGAAGGCCATACGCACTGCCTGGCTGTTGCCGTTCACTCGTTTTCTGTTGCTTTTGAAACCTACATCAAGAGGATCGAGGCACTACTTGCAGTCCTTCCACTCGCCCGAGCAATCATGGCTTGGAAGACCTGGGTTGTTTCCTTGTTGGCTGGTGCGGCCAGTGTGCGAGCTGTCGCGCCACCTCTGGCAGCACCGATAATACCAGGCAGATACATTGTAGAGTTCCAAGATGGCCAGGTACGATGCCCTGGGTCCAGGAATGGTCATAATCTAGAGAATCGAGACTGACAAAGAGACAGGACGGAGGTGCTTTCATCGACTCCATCGCCCATGAGGCAGACAAGAAGATGGACTTGAACTACAAGCTGTTCAAGGGCGCGTCGATTAAGTTTCACGACGCGGAAAAGTCGGTCGAGACAGCGGCCAAGGTGGCATCCATGCCGGCGGTCAAGGCGATCTGGCCAGTGAGAAGGTACAGCATCCCCGAGTACACGCTGCACTGGGCAGGCGGAGCGGAAGCTGCGGTAGGCATGACCAAGCGCCAGGCTCCCAACAACCAGAACGACACGTTCTCCACGCACATCATGACGCAGGTAGACAAGCTCAAGGCCGAGGGGTACTTTGGCGAGGGCATCAAGATCGCTGTCATCGACACCGGCGTGGACTACAAGCACCCTGACCTCGGAGGTTGCTTCGGCCCCGGCTGTCTCGTATCCTTTGGCACAGATCTCGTCGGCGATCAGTTCAATGGCAAGAACACGCCGGTCCCAGACCCTGATCCGTATGACGGGTGCAATGGGCACGGTACCCACGTCGCCGGTATCATTGCGGCTCAAGGAAACAACCAATTTGGCGTCTTGGGAGCTGCTCCTGGAGTCACCCTGGGCAGCTACCGTGTCTTCGGCTGCAACGGGGACGTCCCAAACGACGTGCTCATCGCGGCGTACAACCAAGCCTTTGAGGCTGGCGCAGACATCATCACCGCTTCCATCGGCGGCCCTTCGGGGTGGAGCGAGGACCCGTGGGCAGTCGTGGTGTCGCGCATTGTGGACCAAGGGGTGCCATGCACTACCTCTGCCGGAAACTCGGGTGCCACGGGCATGTTCTTCGCGAGCACAGCATCGAATGGAAAGGGAGTCACGTCTGTGGCATCGGTTGACAACACCAAGGCGCCCATCCTCTACACGAACGGCACTTACACCATCGATGGCGGGGACGAGGTGTCCTTTGGCTACACCCCCGGCACTCCAGGGGATTGGAAGAACGTCAGCCTCCCGCTCTGGGCTGTCAACTTCAACACCACAGACGCTGCCAATGGCTGCGATCCGTACCCGGCAGACACACCGGACCTTTCTGGCCACGTTGTTCTGGTCCGACGAGGCACTTGCACATTCGTCCAGAAGGCCTCAAACGCTGCGGCGCATGGCGCTAAATACGTCATGTTCTACAACAATGTTCCCGGCACCATCGCAGCCGACGCCGCAGGCACCAAGGGCATCACAGCCATCGGCATGGTCACGGGCGAGCAGGGCGAGTCGTGGATCAAGCAGCTGGCCGCCGGCACCAAGATCGTCATCAGCACCACCGACCCCATGACGGCGCCAAAGACACTTGTCAACAGCGACAACTTCATGACCCCGGGCTATCTCAGCACCTTCACCTCGTGGGGCCCGACGAACGAGGCCGAGATCAAGCCGCAGTTCTCGGCGCCCGGAGGCCTGATTCTCTCCACTTACCCGCTGCCACTGGGCGGCTATGCCGTCGTCTCGGGCACGTCGATGGCCTGCCCCATGACAGCGGCCATCTACGCGCTCATCATGAATGTGCGCAAGACAAAGGACCCCAGGGTGATCGAGAGCGTGCTTTCGGCCACGGCGAACCCCAACATCTTCCACAATGGCCTGTCGCCGTCCCGGTTCCTGGCACCCGTTCCTCAGCAGGGCGCGGGCCTGATCCAGGCGCACGATGCCGCCCACGCGACGAGCCTGCTCAGCGTCAGCAGCCTGGCGTTCAACGACACCGACAACCACATCCCCATGCAGAACTTCACCATCTCCAACACGGGCAGGACGTCCATCGTGTACAAGCTGAGCAACGTGCTCGCCGCGACGGCCTACACTTATGCCAACGACAGCACCATCTTCCCGGACACCTTCCCCAACGACATGGTGACCTCGGGCGCGTCCATAGCCTTCGGGCCGAGCGAGTCCGTCACGATCCCCGCGGGCCAGCGACGCGTCATTTCCGTGTCGCCAAAGCCGCCGGCCGACGTCGACCCGAAGCGCCTGGCCGTGTACTCGGGCTACATCGCGATCAACGGGTCGGACGGCTCGTCGCTGTCGCTGCCGTACATGGGCGTCGTCGGCTCGCTGCACAAGGCGACGGTGCTCGACCCGTCCGACACGTACCTGTCGGACAGCAGGGCCCGCGGCCCGGGCGGCAGCGCCACAGACCGCCCGCCGCGCGCGGCCGGCAACACGACGTTCGTGCTGCCGCCGCCGGGCCACGCCAACGACACGGGGTACGCCAACTCGTCGCTGCCGCAGATCAACGTCAACCTGGCCATGGGCAGCCCGCTGGTGCGCGTCGACGTGGTGCCCGTGCTGCTGTGCCGCAACGCGAGCATGGCGCACGACGCGCTGGGGGTCATGTCCCTGGGCCAGCCGCCCGAGTACCCGGTCGAGTACGCGTCGCGGGGCTCGTTCAGCACGACGTGGGACGGCAAGCTGGGCGGCGGCGACGTCGGCGGCGGCAAGGAGAAGGAAGGGGTGTACGCGCCGCCGGGGACGTACAAGTTTGTGGTGCGGGCGCTGCACATCTTTGGGGACAAAGGCGAGGCGGCCGAGTACGACGTGGCCGAGACGGTGCCATTCCGGATACGGTACGTCAATGCCGGCAAGCCGGCCAGGCGGGCGAGGTAGAGGGATTGAAGAGGACGAGAAAGGCGCCGTCTTGCGCCGCGTCGGGTGAACCACGCTCGTGGCATTCGATATCATAGACTCCTTTGTTGAGACCAGGGAATCACGAGACTATTTTTTTTCTTTGTGTTGGGCGAAGATGGCTTCATTGTCTAGAGTAATATGTAGAGTAATAAAACAAAGAGATGACCTTTGGACTCCAATCGTGTAGTGTAGGGCTTGGTTGTCATGTGAGTTTCCGGTTGTTGAGGCTGAGAGCCACCGTAGAGAACTTGGCCAAGCCCGAGGCTCAGGCAACCACTTCCAAATAATCGGGCAGTACCAGCTTGCAGTCTTCCTCGCTGCCACAGATAATTACTCCGTATACGAAATGATCAATCATGGGTCGACGCTGCCGATAATAAGCTTAAAGAAAACAGGCGCAGCACCCCTAACCTCTAGAGCAACCTGAGAGTCTTGGCCCTCTAAAACTACCAGGGCACAGCGCACCTGTGGACACTGCTAGGCAGCCGCTACACCGGGCTTGCCCTACAGCTGGCCACTAAGAGAGCACGTGCGGCGTCCCTTGGAGATTGTCAAGATGGAGATTTGCGAGGCGTGGATCCGCTCCTCCCCCATTTCGAAACCCGAGCCCGCGCCGCATGCATTCATTAATCAACTCGGGTTCTCGACGGACGGTGACTTTTACGACGCAATGCCGGCCCATTCGCGACACCAGCACCTCTGCAGGTGAATGAGTCAAAGCCAACGGCACTCCATCCTCGTCTATCCTCCTCGGCACTTTCGCACATTCGCACACCTCAATCTCTCCCTCCCCTCTCGACCTTTGCAATCCCGAGCCCCTTTTGGGGCCGATACAGCCCCGCATAGAAGCTGCGAGCAAGAAGGCCGCGCAGGCACAGGAAGAGAAACATCATGGCAACGCGTGTGGTCTGGGGCCTGCCCTCTAGGCGGCGCATCATCACCGTCGTCTTGGCCATCACCGGCCTCGCGCTGCTCGTCTACATCGTCACCAGCCTCTATGACTTTGCCAACCTCTTCGGCATCTTCAAACCGCACTCGGGCATCCGCATCTCCCAGGAGGGCGTCGAGCTGCTGCACAGCCAGACCACCCCGGACCCCCGTCCGCAGGTCATGCCAAAGATCTTACACCAGATCTTTCACAATTGGAAGGACCCCGGCAACGAGACGCTGCCGGCGCACTGGCAGGAGGCGCGGCAGACCTGCATCGATCTCAACCCGGATTGGGAACACAAGGTGAGCAATTCTACATCTACGGCTGCGCTCAGGACCCTGCTCTTGCGCGATCAGAAGACTTGGCGGAGGTTGCGCAAAAACAGTCTGCTAACCTTGCACAATCCGACGCTAAGCTTTGGTTCACCGACAACTCCCACAAGTTCCTAGAAGAACACTTCCCTTGGTTCGTCAAGACCTACGACGGCTACAAGTTTCCCATCCAGCGCGTCGATGTCTTGAGGTACTTCCTCCTGCGCCACTATGGTGGTATCTACATGGACATGGACAACGTGAGTCGTCTTCAAGCAACCATGGAGCGATCATGTACTGTTCATGCTGGCTTGGATGGCTTTGGTGATTATAAAATGGATTGCTGACTGTGTTGTCTTGCTACAGGGGTGTGCCGCGAGTCTCGAAGCAGTTACCTACATCCCCGCATTCACCACAGACGGTGGCCACGGCGCCCTCAGTAACAACATCATTGGTGGCCAGCCCGGCCACCCCTGGTTCATGCTGCTCACCGAGAACCTGATTCCCTGGAACTGGAACTGGTTTCTCCCCTACGTCATCATCAGCTATAGCAGCGGCCAGTGGTTCGTCACCGCCATGTTTGAGCGCTACCACCGGCTGCTGCAGTCCGACCACACCGTCAAGGGCTTCGAGGGTACCTGGGCACCCCTGCACCACGTCCTCATGGACTCGCGCCCGGGCCACGACCCCTGGGTCTTCTGGACCCAAGTACATGGCGGCACCTGGACCAACTGGGACAGCGCCATGTTCGGATGGATTGGCGAGAACATTCTCATCATCGTGGGCGGCGCCGTCGCTTTCGGAGCTCTCACGATATGGTGCTGCTGCCGTTGTTGCGCGCGGCAGAAGAAGTCGGACGGATACAAACCTCTAGAGGGCCAGGAACTAGACCATGTATAGATTTTGAGTTCCTTTATGACTCTGCGAAAGGGCATTCATGTAGTATAGTCTTGTAACGAGAATGAAAATAAGCATGCACTACCTTCATAATCATCCCAACCTTGTAGGCTCGATAGAAGTCAACCCTCGCCATGCTTTGTTCTGTTGCGTGGTACCATCAGAGACGCATAGGAGATTTGGTCTTTGTCATTAAAAGCCCGCTTGGGTAGAATCTCCATCTCCAAAAACGGTTTCAGAACAATCATATTTCTATTCAGCATCATTCTCTCCTAGAGACAACAAAGCCTCCGCTCTCAGCGTAGGAGCTACTGTTTCATTCTATTGTTCAAGAACAAAGATTCTCAAGGTTCTCTTTATTCCATTCCTTCATCTTACAATCGCACCCTTCTCTTTGATACCGGCATACGGTATTGTGGAAAAGCATGAGATTGGGCTTTCTACCGTACGGGACCTACGCTTGCCCTGCCTTTCTGTCTTGCTTGCAATGTGCATTGACCCAGTGCGAAATAACCCGGTCCTAGAATTGACAAAGGGATCACAACAATAAGGCTCTATTTTTAGACAAGAATTTCCAAAGGCAATGGCCGTCGCTCTATGAGCTGGATGTTGACAAAGCCCAGTCTTGGTTCAGGGCAAGCCACAGGATATCATAAATCATATCGATCCACAGAAATATAAGATCCTCCTCAGGTAGTTCCGAAAGGTTTATAAATATGAACGTTGATTCCACAGTGAATGCTCCCGAAATCACGACACCAGCCCCTTGTTAAAATTCACCTTGCAAGTCTTATCTTCCACCACTCAGCACTACACCAGCCAAACACCTTGAAAATGGCGGCCACCCCTGGCGAGCTGGGACTCGACCCAGCTGACTATGAGGATGAGGTCTATCAAGCCCGGAAAGTATGTTCTGGTATCAGCTACCAATGCTGGCTGTCGCGCCGGGGCCTCAGCCGGCCGGATCCTGACGACCCATATTGGGATGACGAGCACTGGAACCAGTACATTGCGTTCTGCGAGCGATATTACGACCCTCCCAGGCCGACCCCCGAGGAAATCAGGCACTTTCCAAATGCAGAGATGGACCTGGACGACCTCGACACCGACGATGAAATGGAATTCGAGGACGTCTCGGCCTATCCTTATATCGACCGAGACGAACAAGCCATTGTTCATGCAGCGGATGAAGAGCATCTCTCGTCCCTTCTGACACAGACCTGTGAAGCATATCTCAAGCATGACATAGAGTATATCAAGCCTCTTGGAAAAGGCGGGATGGGCTTGGCTGCCCTCTTCAGGCATACTCCTCGGCACCATGGGAACCGGCCGCCCAAGTACTTTGTCGTCAAACTTTCCGTTCAAGGAGGAGAAAAGTATCTCGAAAATGAAGACTACTTCTACTGTGTAGGTACTCCCCTCCATTTCCCCTCTGCCCATCAAGTGGCTAGGTTCACATGATTTGGGCTCTATGGCAGACATGCTGACTTGAAATCTCTTCGAACACCCAGCTCCTGAGTCGATCAAAGCATATTATTCAATTGGTAGAGGCACACAACTTGACGGACGACCCAAGCAAGAAAAACATGCTGGACTTTGACTTCACCCAAGACGAACAGAAGGCCCTCATACTCGAGTACCTGAAGTATGGCGATCTAGAAAGGTGGCTTGATAAGTTCAGGTCCACGCGTGACTGGAAGCGGAAACCAGCAACCAGAGTTCCCGATCCAGTGCTGTGGCAAATCTTCGCGTGCCTGATGCAGGCCTGCGTTGCCTTGCAATTTCCTCCTTGTCATCAGCCTGTGAAGAATACTTATCATTTCGTCGGGAGCCCCATTGACGAAAAATTCCCGCAGATGGAAGGCGTCATGGAACAGCCCGAAGGAAAGGATTATCTGTACAATAACAACGTTGTGCACTTCGACATTGATCCAGGAAACATCTTTGTGGCAGACCTCGCAGATGACCATTCCTTCGGCCCTCTCCTCAAGCTTGCCGACTTCGGCTTGGCGGCCGACTGCAATATGGACTGGTTCGACCAAGATTTGACTCCCTGGCAGGCTCGAGTCTGTGGTAAAGCTGCAACAAATGCACCCGAGATGTGGTCCGCAGAGTGGCGGGCTCTCGAAGATGGCTGGAACCCGGTGGATGACACGGGGCTGCGCGTGGCTGGACAGTACGGCCAGAAGACCAACATCTGGCAGGTCGGCCTCACCATGTGGAGTTGCATCACGCTGCTCATGGCCAAGGACAAACATGATTTTCGGCCTGTCAAGATCGACGGCAAGCGGAAATGGTCGCTGGGATGGGACATGGACCTTCCCAAGTACTTTAGTCTGGACGCGGACCTCAAGAAGCTCGTGAAGGAGTGCTTGATGTACTTTCCCCAGGACCGCCCGAGTTTGAAAGACCTGCAGGCCAGAGTGAGCAAGGGGCTGCAGAGAGTCCAAAACAATGGTCGTTCTGCCCCCCTCGCGGAGGAATGGGTGAAGGAGGTCTTTCAAGAGCCGCCTCCGCCAACAACTCGATTCCCGTGGGATGAAACTCAGAAGGTACGTTCTGCGAAAGTCTGAAGACTTGATTCAATGTCTATCAAAGACAATCAATGCTAATGTGCCA
Source organism: Thyridium curvatum (assembly GCF_004353045.1). NCBI lineage: Eukaryota > Fungi > Ascomycota > Sordariomycetes > Thyridiales > Thyridiaceae > Thyridium > Thyridium curvatum. Next base: position 116,858 of record NW_022156813.1, on the reverse strand, counting down.
CAGTTTAATATTCAGAACGAACTCAGGGGCCTCACCCATCCGAGACGACTAATTTGAACGTCGGAACTGTTTTCGAGAATCGGGATAAAGGCCGATTAATATCAGTGTTCTAATGTTTAATGATTTAGCTAGCTTCTTGAGCTGTAATTGCTCTCATATTCTATAGGTTACAAATTGAACTCGTTTAATAATGTTATTGTTCCATATTCGACCAAAGGCTGCGCCAAACACGTAATCGCCTTGTCATCCTTCTCGAACCACCGATCCAGGTATAATGTTCACAAAGTCTTTTCCGAAAACTTGGACAGGGGTTTGAAACCCAGAAGAAGCCTCGCCTTCTAGAACCCTCCTGGCCGCCTCGGCAGATGCCATCGCAGTGAACGCATATCCGTTGACAGTATGAAGCACAGCTGCGCTATGTTTGCCGCGGGCATCGGTAACGACAACCGCAGCATGATAGGGCCACGCCTCCATCTGCTCCTCTGTGGGCCCATCTGGCAGAGACCCAAGGTCCTGGGATGGGAAAGCATCTCCCGAGGCGCAAACGTACGTCCTAATGTTGCCAACGCCAGTTGATCGCCATATAGTGATTAGATCCGGCAGGGTGATCGGAAAGCAGTCCACGGCACCGTTGCCGTCGTCAAAGTCAAACTTGACAACACCGGCGCCGTTAGGTAGTTGCGTCAGACGGCCTTCTTGCCGCACGAGCGTAGATGCTGTCAGATTCTCCAAGGCGCTCCGCGCCGAGCCCCGCGACATAGACCCGGCGACGTGCAGGGCAATGTCGATCCGAGCCGGAGGGCGGGTCTGAGCTGAGAGGACGTGCTCGGATAGGCAGCCCAACATGGCTACGCTGCCTCCGCATCCCGGCAGCAGCATGACATTGGCCCGTTTGGCCTCGTCGTCGAGTGTCTCTGCTAGCTCATAGCTGTCTAGCTCCGCGGCGATGTCGAGGTAGTGCGTCCCAGTACGTAGGCATGCCCGCATCAGCGGCTCTGCGGTGCGCATAAACGGGCCGGCGCAGTTGAGCAGGACTGTGATCTCATCCAAGGCCGTGTCGATGGCGCTCGTATCGCCCAGGCTTAGCGTGCAGCAGGTGACATTGAGCGAGGATGCCAGGATTTTGAGTATGCTCTCCGTTCTGCCTCCAATGGTAAAGGCGAGTCCGAGTTTCTTGGCGTTCATGGCTGCCATGCGGCCAGTGTATCCTGTCGCGCCATAGATCATTAATTTTGGCATGATGTACTCTCAAAGGCAACAGTATGAGAAACCTCCAGAACTGGATCGAACAGATCTGACTTGGGTTGAGGTGTTGAATATATTTGCTCGAGATGTTGCCTCCCCTCTCCCGTCGTGAAAGTTCAGCATTGATCTCTTCCAGATATAAACTGTCCGAGACTTTTTCAGTGGTTCTGAACTCGGGGTTCCGAACACTTAGGCCATCCTGCCCACAGTGTTGAGAGCATTGGTACTCCACAAACAGGGGCTTGATATGAGCAAGGACGTAGATACACGGGAGCGTACTTCTTGACAAGGGCTAGTCTTGTAATTCAAGCTTGTAAAGGACGTGATTACACCCTTTTGATAAGGAAGTTGGTATAGTCAGAATGGGATACTGTTCTGCAACCTATCGCCTGGGAGCATTCAGAGGCTGTAGTCGAATCGTCACATTCAATTTGACACATTGACCTTGTTACTCGGCATAGGAAAGCAAACACAAAATTATACGCAAATCGTGGTTCTATCTACAACTATGGCTTGATGATCATAGTCCTTGTCGCGCAGAACCGCTCCATGACCAACTTGAGAGTCACTCCAACTTCTTCGCCCACTCTTTAGTGCCATTGTAGCTTAAAAAAGAGCCACCATGCCCGCTGCTCAATGAGGACGAGTGGATGGCCTTCAAGCAGCGTTGTGCTGACTCGATCGGCTTCATTGGTATTGTATTCAGACCGGCCGTCTCGAATCTCTTCTGGATGTCTTGCAAGCGTGCAAGGTCCTCGTCGGATACTGCGGTACTAGTCAGTGGGCTTCGTAGCGAGAAGGAAGGGGAGAGGGCCGCACAGGTATTGGTATTGGTAGCAGCAGTATCTACTAGGCCGGGACAGAGTGTCATGAAGAGGATTCCCTGGCGCCGGTAGGCAGCGTTGAACTTGGCGAACAGCGTGCTCATTGCAGCCTTGCTAAGAGCGTATGGAGCGGCTTGAGCTACATCGTATGCATTGATAAAGTCTGTGTATTGTCAGGTGCTGGTCCTTCCTTGCACCAAGTCTGAGAGGTAACGACTCACCGATGTCGCCCATGCCGCTTGAGATTCCGACAACCTTTTTAAGTTCGCCTTGCTGGACGAGGGGAAGAAATGCATGTATGGTCTTGTAGACGCCAAACACATTGACGTCAAAGCTCTTTTGCGTGTCTTGGAGCAACCGAGCCGGGTCTTGTTCGCTGTGGTCCGCGGAGGTAATTCAGCACTGTCATGAGCGTAGACAGAAGGGTTCACAGTACTCACAGGTCTCTGAGGGATACTACCGCAGTCACATCGCTTACATAGGCAGCATTGTTAATCAATACGTCTAGGCCCCTCTCGCCGAGGATTTCCCTCGTTTCACCGGCCGCACGACGTAGAGATTGTCCATCGGTGATGTCTGCTTTCAGAACATGCACATGCGAAAGTCCATCTGCTTTGAGGTGATCCTGTGTCGCCTTAATGTCTCGGACCAGTCCAATCACAATGTTATCGGGATTCGAGGCAAGTAGTTGGATGAATCCATACTGTATTTTGCAAGTTAGCAAGTGCCATGCTCAGGCTCGAGGGGAATTGATGTTCACCCCAAGTCCTCGAGAGGCTCCGGTGACGACGTAGCTCGGCATCTTTGATTCAAAAACAATAATGGACAAGGTAGATGGGGAATGGTGAGTCTAATGTTTCGTCTTGTCCGAGGTCCACAGGACGCTTATATCTGTAGGTACAGTGGCATACAAATGTAATCAAGTATCTTTCTTTTTTCCTCATCTCGTAATATGTACAGTGGGACGGACCAAACTGCTGCCTATTCTATACCTATTCTATTTGTCATGCAGTCTCTTTGACATGAAAAACAACACGAGAAGACGATTTAAAATCTTCGTTGCCGCTCCCCGGAGGCCGGTGGGCGTACCCGGAACCCCGAGTACCGAGCGTTTCTTACATCCAGTGAAGTGGTTGAAGTGGGGTGCCGGCCAGTGGAGAATCGGAGACAACTCGCAACCCCGACAGAGGTCTTGGATTTGAGTCAGCAACCAACACAATTCAAACATTGTTGTTCCTCCCTCGAAAGAGCCCCTTTGGACTGCCCAAAACTCCGATACAACTTGGAACCGCCGAAGGGATAACTGCAGACGACCAAGGGCGGCTACAGAGGAGTCAAATATGGTCCATGCAGAGAGCCCCGATCCGCCAGTCTGCTATCGCTGCGAACAGCGATTCACCCAGAGTTAGTGACCAGACCCAGTTCATGCATTTGGCTCTTTTGATGTTGGCCTGCTAAGCCGCGCTGCAGAATCATCGTTGGTGCGGCACCTAAAGCACTGCACTCAGAACCGTCAAGTGCTGTCACGGCAAAAGGCTTGCAAGAGCTGCTCGAGGGCCAAGGTACGCTGCGATCTTGACCGACCAACTTGTGGGAGGTGCAGATCTCGTTCTTTGGCATGCCACTTTGTAGCGGTGAGCCAAATCGCTGTTTCCACAACCGAAAGCTCTGAGGATGGCCGCCGCGTATCTCCCGGCGAAGGTAATGGTCCCGTTCTTCTCGAGGATGCAAATACTTCGGCCCCGTCCCTCAGCTTAGTAGTACCCGCTGGCGAAGGCCGCATCCAGGCACCCTTGCCAACACCAAACCCCGAGGTCCCTCCTTCGTTTCCACCACAATTAGTCATCTCGGAGAGCAGACGCCAAGTCCTGCTGGGAACTGCTCCGGATATTGGGCCGTCCAGCGATATCGTCGCGCGGCACACGATGCGCTTTGTTATCCGTACCCTCAGGTCGTGGCCGCGCCGGATGACGATGCACTATACCACTCATCTGCCACCCATCATCCACAAGCTCCAGATATTGGACGGGGTTCCGAAGCCGTTAGCAAATTGTTTCACTTTGGTCAAGATGTGGGCGGGACGTACCGATGGCAGTGACGAACTCGCCTGGAACACCGTGCTCCAGGAAATCCGGAGACTCCTAAGGGAGGTGGGTGGTTCGACCCCCCTGAGGCATTGGTTCTTCTCTGATTTATCCATGTGCTAGCATTCATCATACGACGTTATGGACCTTCTCGCAGCAACCCAGTCTTTAGTCCTGTTACTAATCATCATTCTCTTTGACACTAAACACAGTTCAGCATTGGAGCATCCGGCAGACGCGCAACTTCTCATCGACGCTTGGGATATGAAACACAGCCTTGCAGGTACGGGATTGTTCCTGGAGCACGAGGCAAACCACACCATACCGGACTGGCGGCAATGGGCCTTCGTCTCCGCGAAAAGGCGCACCATACTAGCACTACATCATGTAGAATGGGCCTGGTCACTTCTGCACGGCTACCCGATTCTCACCTGTTTCGAGCTCGGGCCGCTTCCCGCACCTGCGGCCGGTTATCTTTGGCAAGAAACCAAGGAAGATCAATGGCATGCACGGTATCGTCTGTGGATACGGCAATGGCAGAGCGGTAGTTACAAAATGGCCGAGTTCTTTCACATCGACCCGAGTGGCGAGCTGGACGCCAGGACAGAAATGTGGCTCGCAGAGGTGGATGACTTTGGGATGATGCTCATGGCAGAAGGTATAATTTACTCCCAGCCTTTCATCGACATGGACAGCAGGAGCTTACTCGCCTGTAGTGAACGCAATAGGGGAGGAGAAGTAAACACCACATGCGGCTCACTTTAGCTGCAAGCACTTTGGGGGTGGATATGATTTTGCGTTGCTGCTGCCTCTGTGTGGCATTGTTAACCATAACTGGAACCAGATGGGAAGGAGATCGACGTACACTGGGATGATTATTCTTCACTCTTGATCGCCAAACCACTCAAGTTTCAGTTCGATACCCTTCTGAGGCACGAGAAGAAGAAGGGTTTGGTGCAGGCAATGTTTGAAGCGGCCAAGGACGAAGAAGATCACGGTTTGCTGGCTACCATATGGAAGGATGGAACTGTGGACGCGGCGAGCGGCTGCGATATTGTAGTCACTGCCAGGGAGATTTCGCCAGACTCTAGCCAAAGGACACGTCAGGCCTGAGGCCTGTGTTTAGGATGCAAAGATATTCTTATTTTTCGAAACATCAAGACTCTAGTCCTCCCCCAACTGCCATCAAAGTGACAGGTGGACCCAGGCATATGTGTATATGCTATGTCCAAGATATTCTCGTTACTCATTCCCTAATTAAACGCCACGCCATGCTTTTGAAATCAGGTTGCGTGAAGTGGGCTTCATGCAACAAATCATGCGGCTCTCCAACACGATGCTAGAAGCAGTACTCTTCAACATGCAGATGAATTCCCTGGGCCCCGGTCCCCTTGTGTACTGCTCTTTCGTCTGATAATTGAGCCACGCAGTTTCTCGCGCCGGCAACCAGAGACTTGCCGCCACAGACAACCACCGAGGTCTCGCCGCCAGTCTCCTCGACTGCGCTTCGGATGAAGGACCTGATGTCGGGTCTCGTCGATGAGTGGTGCACGTGGGAGTCCACGCTGGCGCTGCTGCCGCCGCGCGGCTTGGGGCTGCGTTCGTCTACAGACGTCTCAATATCCACCGAGCTCGATGCGCAACACTTGCCGCTCTCCATCATTGCACAGGTGCTGCTCGTCGCTCCGATAGTCTGTGAGCGGAGTCCTTCTTTCTCCGAGAATGAATCCGGTGACCTGTTGCGGGTGCGGGTAGAAGGCGTGCCTGTGACAGCGACATGGACGCGAAGCTCGATGCCTAGGTCCCTGGCCTTGCCTATGGCCTCGTGGAGACGCTCGATGTAATAGTCAATCTCGTCACCCTTCTTGGCAGCGAGGAGAAAGTCGATACGCTTGGTGCAGATGGCCCTCTTCGCCTGCAGGACACTCTCGAGAATGGGCAGGGTAAAAGAAGTTCCCGTCGACGCCGATATGAGGATCAATGTCTCGTAGACGTCCCATCTCGGGGGATTACCATAGGGGCCGTGGACAAAGACGGTGCACGTCCTCTTCTTCTCAGACCCCTGTGTCTCCGATGCGAACTTGTGCAGCCTCTTAGAGAAGCCATCGTGTTTCCGGACAATGAGCTGGATGCTATTGCAAATACAGGTATCTGGCAGTTGATGGGCACATGCGATGGTGTAAGGGTGAGCCTCGACCGGGCCGACTCTGGGCATCCAGAGATAAAGATGCTGGCCAGGCCGCCAGCGAAAGTGCACATCCTTGATAGTAATGGCGGTGGTGGAGTCGCCGATGGTGGAAACTTGGGCTTGGTGACCGATGCGCTGACCACCTTTGCATCTTGCCTTGTTGGGCCGGAACTTGATGTTCTGCCAGACGAGCATGAAGGTACGACAGAAGCGATCAAAGCACAGGGCAGCAATGGCGAACCAAAGGTTGTACCTGGCATAACTAGGGATGTGGACGTAGATAACCCACAAGAATATGACGGCAGTGAGGATGTGCTGGATGACAAAGAGCTCGTAGCACCATTGCCTGAGAGGGGCGAACGTGCTGATGCACGACCACAGCAACAAGGTCCAGGCGGCGATGCCGTAGTAGACCATGGGCATTATCTCCAAAAGATCTTGGGTAAGGCCGGCAATGGCGTATTCGTTCCAAAAGTGCCAGCCATGAACGGAGGCTGTGACAAACATGGTGCGCGCGACCCATCGATGCATCCAATTGAGCCTCTCGTACGAGATCCCAGATATGAAGGACAGGACAGACGACTTGGAGGCAAGAAGGTAGAGAAGAGGTAGTTGGGTGACGGTGACCCAGGCGTTGCGAAAGCCGATGCGTTCCCAGAAGAGGCCATCCTTGATGATGGCATTGGTGGTCATCATGCCGATGATGACGGCCCAGTAGATCAAGAGGACAAGGATGCGACCGAGCGGTGGAGGAGTCGCCCACGAAAAGAACCTAGCCGGGACGTAGAGCTGAGGATAGCTCATCTCGCGACCGACTGCGGTGAGGGTAGCCCATGCCTGTAGGAAGCCGTTGGCGGGCTTGGTCGGCGAATTGGTCGACGTAGAAGCTCGATTTCGCAACCTAGAAACAAGACAAGAGAGTGAGCACGTATGCATTGCAGAGTCGGGGCGTTGAGGCGGATTGATGAACATACCGTTGCCGGAAGTCGTAGTAATTGACCAGGCGGATGGCTACCATCAAGGCGAGAACACCTACGATGATGTACCAGTAGGTTTCGGCGAGAGCAATATTGGTCGACTGGAACATGTTGGTGCCCGCCATGCCTCCCATGCCGCCCATTCCTCCCATTCCGCTCATCCCACCGCCTCCACTGCTGCTGCTATGGTCATGCCGCCTCGTGATAGCGCCCATCTTGCGAACTGGTTTGGTGAAGCCGAAGGCGCTCAGCGGTATCCTGTCGCAGGAGGTGCGCCGCTAGCCAGCTGAGCAGAACAACGGTTCAACCGTCTCATGCGCTGGCTTCCGTGGTGGGGGACGGTGCGATCGAGTTTACCAGGAGGAGAAGAAAGGATATCCGTTGGTGGCCTGTGATGTGAAGACAACGGAGAGAGCGGGGGCTAACTAGAGGAAGCACGGCGGCCGAGCCAGATTGACGGATAATCAGATACTTATTTGAAGCAGTAGTTGTTCGCCAAGAGGCGAGTAGGACGGGTGTGTGTGGGTGCGACTTTGTGGTTCAACGTTCCCCACGGAGCAGCAGCTGGTGAAGCGTAAGTATCGTAGGTAGTTGAGGGTTGACAGGATAGAGACCTGCATGGAGGTAGAGAGATCAACTGATGGAAGAGCCACGCAACTAGTTTGATCCGGTCAAGTCCTCCACACACTTGATCTCGGTGCTCTCTGTCTCTCACTAACCCCCCGCACTAATCGGATTGAATTTTGCCATTAATTGACTCGTTCATATATCGCCGTGATGGCCGGCCTTCTTTGCCATCTTGGCAACACCTACAGGCGCGGCCTCTGAGTGGCCAGCCGGGTGCCGCAGGCTCGGGCACTAGGATAAGCGAGCCAGCCATAACTTGCTCAATCTTTCTCACAGATGGACCCTGGACTGCCCAGGGAGGCAGACGCTAGCCCTGAAACGGGCGCTATGGGGTGGGAAACTTGCGCACATTCCGCACTAAAGAAGTAGATCTGACAGGGGGCGCATCGGCGTATCGGCGCATCGGTTTGCTGAGATGGAGGGGTCGAGGGTCGAGGGGTCAAAGCTGGGACGACGAGCCAGCCAAACTACCGACTCATGGGCTGTGCTTGTAACACCATCAATCCTGCAGCAGCTGACGAGAAACATGCTCAATGAATTCGATTAACTTGCGCATATCCTGCGCGGCGGAGTGCTAGGGCGACACATGGAATTCCCGGACACCCCTGGATTAGGTAGTCTGGGTACTTGGTCCATGCCGGTTCGAAACCTGTGGCTGGATCGGGTGCTCCCCGCGTTGTTGGGGCTTGAAGACTGCATCGTCATGATCACCAGAACAAGCGCGTGCCAAGAACAAGTGACAGCGACGACGAGGCCGTTTTGCCATGTGTAAAGAGCCTGTTTCGGTTCGACCCTAGCTGCTCGCTTGTTATGCGCCGTCCCTTGCCTTGTCATCCCAAATCTTGGAAATCACTTGGATCAACCCGTACTGGGCCAGCTTGGGTTGGGTGAGCTTAGCTTTGCCGGTCTTCCGGTAGACTACCTAACCCAGGGCAAGGTAGTAGTACGGAGTACTCTGCAAGAAGAACCCCTTTCCTCGTGTTTCTCTCGTGTTTCTCTCTCTTGGCGGTCGGAAACCTGCAAGTGTCATAAGCACCTGGCTGCCATGGCCTGTGTGATCCTGGAGGCGTTGATCTCCCTTAGCTCAGCCTTTCATCCTCGTGAAGCCCGGAGCACGAATTAGTCTCAGTCCCCAACATGCAGGGCTTTCAATGCTACTCTCTGGACACGAGAACAGCCTACGTAGCATCTAGGATCCCTGGCCGACCTAGGGGAGCTTGGGATGTGGCACTGGCCCATGTTGAGCTCGAAGCTTGGCTATGGAAAGCTCCACCACATCTCAGCTAGACCCGACTTACCCACTTCACCCGGCCATCCATAAAGCTTTCTCATGCGCTCATCCCGGCTCCAGCCTGGACTGACCTTGATAGCTCGTCCATTTCGCAGACATTGTCATTCTCACTGCAGCCTTCACTCCGTGGTCATTTTCTCATCTGTGCATTTGCAAGCTTCATACACCAATTCCATCCTGGAGACCAATCCCCCCTGGTTCTGAGCATCATTCTCCCCTCTCACTCGTACATATCGTCACCATGGCACCGCTCGCCTCGCTCTCTGCCGCCGCTCTGCTGCTGTTTTCCACAGTCGCCAATGCCCACTTCACCCTCCAGACCCCGCCGACCATCGGCTTCGATGACGACAAGGAAGGCACCGGCCCCTGTGGCGGCTTCGCTCCAGACTTCTCCAAGCCCACTGCCGAGTTCCACGTCGGCGGCGAGCCCGTCGGCGCCAAGATGCTGCACCCTCAGGCCAAGTGGCTCTTCCGCGCCACCCTCGACGAGAAGGCCTCGGGTAACTGGACACAGCTGTTCCCGATCGTCTTCCAGAGCGGACTCGGCGAGATCTGCGAGCCCGCTATCCCAGCTCCCGAGTCGTGGGTAGGCAAGAACGGCGTCTTCAGCATTGTCGCCAACGCTCCCGATGGTCTGCTGTATCAGGTCAGTCACTTCGGCTACTCGAGCTGCCCCCCACCCCTCGACCCATAAGAAACGTAGATTTTTGGCTAACTCTTTCCTTTCAACAGTGCTCCATTGTCAAGTTCGTCAGCGGCAAGGGCGAGGTCCCCAGCTCTGGCTGCCGCAACGCCTCCAGCATCTCTGTCTCCTTTGACAGCGACCCCCAGTTGTCGGCCCTCGTGACTCCCGGTGGCAGCAGTGGCGGTAGCAGCGGCAGCAACGCCTCGGCGACTACCGGAACCGGCGGCAAGGGAGGCTCTCCGACCACCTCAGGCGGCTCAGCCTCGCAGACCAGCGCGAGCCCCGGCAAGAACGGTGCCGGAGGCTTTGTTGAGAGCTCTCTGTCGGTCACCAACATGCTCGTCGTTGCTGCTGCGGGTTGCTTGGGTGCTGCCTTCATTTTGTAGGCAAAAAATAAGAGTGCGGGAGGGTACGACGAAGTAATGGACAAGAGGCGCCGGGGGCGAGACTAAAAATCATGTACATAGACAGGGCCTGGTATGATGATATCCCCAATACCAACTTACTTCCATTTCTATCGAGTCTTCGGTGGTGCCAAGAGAACCTGTCTGTCGAGTGCAACCTGCCCGGATCGCTCGAACTTGCAATTCTTGTCAAACGCTCCTGCCTGGGAGGCAAGTGGGATTTGAGGATGCAAGGTTGGAAGGAACTCATCGAGCACAACAATACGGACGTCGAGGGAAGGCACTCGTGTCATGATGAATCACGCCGCAGCACGGAAGGCGCCTTGCTCGCGGTGATTGTGGCCCCGTCAAACTAAACTTCACGTTGTCAGAGCAGACAGCCCAACCTGAACCGCCCTTTTCTTGCTCCCATTCCTTCGCGGTCAAATCCAACCAATCCAGCCTCAATCGGCCAGGATTGTCTTCTCAGAAACCGAGACTTATCTCTCACACAGGCGAAAGCAGCTAACTATCCTCCAAGACACTCGCATCGAACAACTCCAAAACACCAAAGATGATGTTTGACGCCTTCCAGGAGATCAGCTGGCTCGCCTGCCTCTGCATCATCTTTGTGCTGGCCCTCTCCAAGCAAGGAGGTTCCGATCACTCTGGCGATACCTTCATCATAATGAGGCAGGCCGAAGGTCAGGACCTGGTCGATGCTGCCAATGTCGTCGTCAATCTGGCCACCATGCGTCCCGGAGAACACGCAATCCTGGCGAGAGGCGCTTCTCTCACTACGGTGGGTGGTGACGAGCCCAGCGCAACGGCAGCCGCCTCCCCCTTCACGTTCTCTCCTGACCCAACCCTACCCGTTCCCTCATGTGCCTCCACTTGCCTGTCCCCTCCCCTGATCGCCAAGCCTGGACACTGCGAGGATCCCAACCATGACGTGAGCAACAGCTGCGTCTGTCTATCCGCGCCCCACGCCATCAAGCTCGGTATCTCAGCTTGCGTCCTCTCAGCTTGCGGGCACGGCATCACGGTAGCGTCCACGGTCCCGACAGGCCTCGCCTCGTCCCTCGCTTCAGACGTGGCCTCTGCTACACTCTTCTACGACGGCTACTGTCTGGACATGTTTGGCGGTAAGGCTATCGTCAGCGCTCTCGATCAAGAGCGCAAAGCCTCGTCGGCTGCCCACGAAAACATCACTACTGTCGCGGCGGCCACCGCGGAGACACTGAGCACCTTGCTGGAGGATACGCAGAGCCCGGCAACCACCCCTGACAGACCCGCGGTTGTGCCGACCAGCGTCGCCACAACGGTCCAAGGAGAGATCACGCCGACCATCATACCGGCATCACCATTGCCCTCGAGCGCCCGATGCAAGTGCGTCATATACACTCAGTCAGTGACCTCCAATGCCCCTTGATCTGTTTCCGCGAGTACTGACAAGCGGTTACCGCCAGACTCTGGGTCCTCCCACTTATCGCCTTTGCCTTGGGCTACGGGATGGCTTACTCGATGACTTGAAGTTCGACGGGAGGGAAGCATGCTATTCTTAATGAATTGCTGGGGGCCACCTTTGTCATCTTCATTGATATGTTTTTGGTAGCACAAACGAGCCTAAAGGAAGTGGAATAGATTATCTCAACGGCGGAAAAGTTTAGGTATTGGGATCACCTACAGATTAGGAGAGAACTCCGTTAATAGAACAGAGTGAACCAGAGACATTGTAGTTATTCCATTCAACGCGATGAAAAGGCACTGTGAACTATTTATTGAAAAGGGTATTGTTAAGCTACATGAACTACTACGAAGTCACCGGAACGCCACTGCCGCCAAGGCGCATCTTGCCCATCTCTCTCGCCAAATCAATATCTGCGATGGGCGACGTGCCCCGACAGGGGGCAGACCGCTGTACATCCAGCGGCGGGGACTGGCCTCCCTGCGCAAATTTCTGCCCTTCGTCCTCATCCCCGACCTCGATATCTTCATGGTAGCCCTCATCGGCAACCCGCTGTCTGTCGAGCGGCGACGGCAGCCCGTGATGTCTCTCGTCCTCGTACACTACGTGGCCCTCCCTCGACTGGTCCTGGATCTTGACAATGGCCTCTCCGCCGGGAAGCCTGACCTCCGCCGCGCCGAGCGTCTCGGCAATGTCGAGCAGCAGCACGTCCATGGGGCAGATGTACGCCACCTTTTTGCGCTCCGACCAGGCCAGCACGTGTCCGCACAGGCGGCCGTTGGCGCGCTCGACGAGCCAGGCGCCGCTATCGCCCGGGATGCCCATCGGCATCGGCCGCCGGCCCTGCGTGTGGTGCGGGTTGTAGAGCGGCTTGGTCCCCGTCACCTGGTACGTGTGGCTCGGGGACGCGCGGCCGTAGATCTTGACTGAGACGATGGTCGGAAGGACGAGACCCGTCTGCATCCCCGAGGTGCGCGCGATGCACTCTACCTCTAGACCGGGCAGCGCCGACGTCGGGGCGACGTCGATGGGGTGGACTTCGTTGCCCGCGAGGTGGTACATGGCCGTCCGCTGCTGAGCCTCCGCCTTCCGACCCTTGGCACCTTTGCGCGAGGAGTCCTGGGCAAGGATCGGGACGTGTGGGATCGAGTTTTCATGAGGTAGGCGCTCGTTGTGGAACTGGAAAAGGGCCCAGTCAATCTCGTGGATCAAGCCGCTGTCATCGCTGCGTCGGCGGATGCCGCTTGACGCATAGACGTCGCCGAGGCTGAACGTGTCAAGATGGTCTTCATTCTGGTTCTCCGGGCTCGGGTAGAACCCCTCTTGAACATCGTCCAGAGCTGGCTGGGTGACGACATATCCGTCTCCACATCCCGGTTCGATACCGGGGATATCCCCAGGCTCCCCGTACTCATCATGCCCGTCGTACTCGTCGCCGCTCTCTGAGGGCTCGCTTGTGATTGCCGATTCAGAGTAGTCGTCTGTATCGGTGTCTGAAAACTCGCAGGCACAATCGTCGTCGCTGCTGCTGGCGCTGGTTGGGCAAGATGGATCATACGGTAAATTGGCGTACCATTCGGCCAAAGACTCATTCAGCTGCTGTATCTCCTGCGATGCGGCGCTGCTGCGAAGGACGGGGACGGGACGGTCCTCAGTGAGTGTGCTCTCGTCTGCCTCGGGATCATCGAGCATATGATGCACTGTCATCCCGTAAGGCTTGTCATCGACCATGATGAGACCCCCAAGACTAACGGGCGGTAGATGCCGGTCACCAATCCACGCTCCAATACTGGCGCCATTGCGAGGCCGCTCCTGAAAGTCTCTGTTCGCGGCGATCGCGTCTGACTGGTCCTCTTTGGCCATGCTGCGCGGGATGCCACGATTGCGCGATCGCAACACTTGTCCTCTGCAGACTTTCAAGGCAAAACCAGTGGTTCCGTCGAATAGGTCGCCAAGCTTCCGTCTCAGGATGTTTCTCACCTTCGAAACCGATGTGCACACGATCAAAACGGTAGGTTGCGTGTCCCTGGGGGTCTTTCCGATAGACTCGAGGGATATCTCGACAGATTCAGCATGCTTGCGATAGAACTGGCGAAGTGCCTGATTAATCTGAGGCATGAGCATGGTGTTCCATTGGTCGACGGTCTCCTTGGGCAGAGACACGTGCGTGTAGAGTCGCATTTTTGCAGAAGTGATCGGAGACTTCTCTTTGAGGATTGGCGAAGCTACAGCTAGATAAATGGTTAGATGATGTGATGGAATAAGAAATAAGAGATTAGATGCATCGTAAACATACGTGTAGAGCTGATCGGAGTTGTTTGGATAGGTCTCCTGGTCTCAGCCACTGGGGTTGCTCGTTCAGAGGCCGAGAGGAAAGTGTCTTCAATTGACTGTCTCATGGCCTCAAGATCCTTTGACGAGCTTCCGCCTTGCTGCTGGGGTGTGGATGTCGCTAGACGTGAAGTGATAGAGTCGTCACCTAAGTCATCGCTAAGTCGCTCCTCCAGACCGCTGACGCCATCCAAAATGCAGCATGCCTCGAGAAACCTGCTGGCTTTAACCTGAACGCGAGCTAGGAGGGTATCTCCCGTCACCCGTCCTGCAAGCTCCTTGTCAATGGCTGTCCAGCACGTCTGGACTGCTTTGGTATAAAGCGTGCCGCAGCGAATGGCGAGTTGCTCAAGGACGGACTCTGGGATCGAAGTTGATGTTGGATGCGTGACTAAGTTCTCAAGGTTCGTCCACAGGCCAATGGAGAGTAGGAGCATTGCCAGGGAATACAGGTCAAATACTTTCGGATCGGCATTGACGACGACAGGGGTCTGTCCGGATTGCGCCGCAGTCCTCGGGTCGAGTGGGTGGCGGTAAAGCGAGACCAGCGTTCCTACCGAGGGGTCATGCAGGAGCGAGTCGGGGAAAAGGTCAAACGCTGATATGAGAGGTCTTCGGATGTCTACCTCGCCGGAACTCAGGCCGGGCTCTGTCCCAGTCGTATTGCAAAATGATATGTTGGTGTCAATCAGGTTTCCGTGAGTGATGCCCCGCGCATGCATGTCGAATACCGTATTGGCGAGGTTGTATGCTAGGCGGAACTTGGCCTCGAGCTTTGGTTCAAAGTCCGGTTTCGCCAGCAGATCGGAGAGAGAGCAGAGATTGTACAACGGATTTTGTGTCAAGTTCTCGAAAGATACCGGGTTAAAGTTGAGGGGAAACTGGTAGACAAGACCCAACCGCGAATGTTCCATATCCTCGAAATAGCCGAGCAGCCTGGGCAGGCCGGTCCATGAGCCCGGCGATCGTTGCGGTTCCGTCTGAAGACCTGCCGAAAGTTTCTCGAACCTTGTCATGGACGGCATGATACCGGTAGTAGAGTAGATCGGGTCGAAGGGAGCGTATTCCAGGAGCAGTGGCGAGTACGGCTGTCGGGTTGTGCCGGTGGGTGTGAGACCGGAATACGCTTGCTTGCTCATGAAGACAATGTCGCGAAGCTTGTGAGTCGATGCGGATTCGGTCATGGGCTCGGCCTGCATGGACTGAAGGTGGGTCAGTGTCTGCGGATCGATGTGCTGGGGTGTTTGCATCCTCGACGACTCAAAAGGCCGCAGGTCTTCCATCGATGAGCCGGATTTGTAAAGCTTGGACCGAGCTGCTTGTGATGTTGCCGAGGAACGCGTCCTGGACAAGTCATACAGAGTGTCAATCGAGGTCGTCAGGTCCCTAACCAAGTCTTCAAAGCGGCCCTTGTCCCAGGTCACGATGGGCATCTTCTTATCGCCAGCAGATTTCGGAGCATCTGTCTCGCCGACAAACCGCTTGGAGCTCAACCACAAGGGCTCGGCCTCGGCGAGTATGTCTTTGATCGTGGACATGATGCTGCCGACGACTTCACTCAGGCCGGCTTTGGACAGAGAAGAATCAATAAGCACCTCGGCCGACTGGCTGGGGTCGGACCACTCGAGACCCCATGTGACGAGGCGGTCTTTTTGGATGCGCAGCTTGCGGTGCATGGCTTTGATCTCGGGATCCTCTTCATTTTGCACCGTGTCCTTCACAAAGTCGGACGATTTCTTCGTGTCATTGTAGAGCCTGCTGAGGCGGCGCTGGAAGGGCAGCTGAAAGCCGCCCATGGGCAAGCCATAGGACTCCATTGCAAGGCGGAGAAGACCGGCAACGGGCCCAAACGCGGACGGCCTTCACAGTGGGGGTGATTTAGAGAGGATGGGACGGGATATTGGAGCAATGGAGAACCATGGGCGTAACAGCAAGAAAGATCGAATTGACGAAGAGGTTAATGTCCAAGTTGGTGTTTCCGGGTGAAATGAAAAGAGAGGCAGAAGATCCGTTGATGAAGCCTGAACTAGCGCTCTTCGCGATACGCAGGCAGCAGGTTAACGTGAGCAAACAAACGTCCGGGCCCGGCGCAGGCCACAAAGTTTGCAGCGGCCCAGTACCAGGGAGTGCGGTGCGACAGCAAAAGCGAGATGCGAAAGGAGCGAATCCTCTTGTCTCGGGTCTCCTCATATGACCATCGCTTGCCAGGTCACTTGGCCGGGTTGCTGCCGGGAGCGCTATCTGGATGCCTGTCGCTGTGAGTCTGGCATCAAGATCACAGATGGGTCGACAGCCTTTGCCTTGCCAGTGGAGAGTCTCCCGCTGGCAGTCTCTCTGATTGGCGATTGAGCAAATTTTCGATGAACCCAGGACTGGACAGGAGAGATGCGATACGCAGGAGACCAGGCGATTGGTTGGGTTGGGGTTGAAATGCTGTTGCCTGGCTGCTCTGGCTTGATGATGCGAGGTTTGGCTTGTGAGGGGGACTTGGCGGGCGATGGGATTGCTCCAATGTGGAGAGAACCTGGAAGGACCCACCGTGTGCCCGAATCGACGGCCTGGAGATGGCGAAGTGCTGGACGCAAGCGCCACATGGCCTGGCATTACAGGGACCTGGCCAACACCATGGGCGCGCTAGCATTTCGTTATTTGGGTGCCTACTGCATTGGTAATCAGGAGATGAGATGGTGAAGTTGATCACGTGGGAGAGGACCACGGCAGCATCGACGACATTGGTCCACGCTGAGGTCTTTTAAGACACTCGGCCGCCAAGTATGTACATTGAAAGACTCCCAGGTAAGATGGCAGGCATTATTTCATTGTGCTGGATTTATGTAGATGTGTCGTGTCGATTTCGTGGTGCAGCTAATGGACAAAAGGTGGGATAACCCCGGAACCGTCCTCCAAATCCGAACCTCGCTAATGTGTACAAGATGTGTTCAAGAAAAGAAACAGAAAACAGGGGCCGACAACCGCAGAGGTTGCCATTATGTCAGGGTATATACTAACATACAGGTACATGGGAAAGGAAAGACTGAAAACGACTAGCCGTACGGGTTGTCTTCCTGCTTTTCCCCTTGCCTTTCCTTTCCTTCTTCCCGGCTTGCGCTCCTCGCCGCCCCTGCTCGTGACTTCCAATAGCAAACGCTGCGTGTGCACTGTGCATCAATGCATTCTTCATTCCCGTCCATCCTCCTGCTGGTGGGTCCGCTCGTGGCCCACATTCGTCCTCATATCCGATCCTCACCCGATGATGGTTGTTACAGTTCGTCCCGGATCCTCTCTGCGGTATCCTTGACCGCCTCAGTAGCCTCGCTGCCCACTGACGCAGCGGTGGCCGCCGCTGCACTGGCGACGCTAGCAGCGGACGAAGCACCGCTGGTGTACGCGGCGCTGAGGCGCGAATAAACGCTCTCGGTGAAGGAGGGTTCCTTCCCGACCAAGAGCTCCGATACGAGGCTGCTGACGGCAGTGTACTGTTTGGCTGCTTCCTCGGAGTCGGCTGTCGCGTAACTGCCGGCGGCGCTGGTCACGGAAGAGGCTCCCTCCCCGGCAGCCTCTGTTGCCGCCGCGGCATACTCGCCAGCAGCGCGGAGAACACTCTCGTACCAAGGCGTCGGGGTGGGCGCACCGTAGACCTGCATGCTGACTTGGTTGAGTACATCATCCCACTTCTCCACTAGGAAGTCGCCCGCAACCCCCGCGGCTGATGCGACATTCTCGTACCCGGCGGCCGCCGCAGACGAAACGTTCTCGCCAACCACCGAAGCGGCCGAGGACGCATGGGAGCCGGCGGCAGAGACCACTGACGAAGCACCGTCACTGGCAGCAGATGCGACGGAAGATGCATGCGAGCCAGCCGCGGCTGCGATAGAGGAGGCGTTCTCGCTGGCGACCGAGGCTACTGAGGCAGCGGACTTGCTCGCGACCGAGGCTACAGACGATGCAGTGCCGGCTAGATCGGTTGGCGTAGGTGTGGCCGTCAGAGAGCTGAATGCCGACGATGCTGCAGACATGAACTCGGAATACCGTGCATGAGCCATACCCAAGCCGGCATAATAATTGTATCGCGCATTCTCCAGAACCTTTTCAACAGGCGAGGTTGGGGTGGGCGTGGCGAGTCCGACAGCAACTTTGGCACTTTCGTACTGCTCTTCCGCCCATGAACGGCCGTGATTAAGGCGCTCGGCGGCAATAGCCTCAACTCGTGCCCAGTCAACCAAAGGGGCAGGGGTTGTCGTAGGGGCTATCTTAGCACTGGCTGAACCGTAAAGATTTTCGGCGGCGTTGAGAGCGTCATTCAGCCGAGAGCTGGCCGATGCCATGGCTTGGCTGTAGGCAGACGTGACAGACGACAAGAGTTGCTCGTGAGCAGGTTTGGGCGTGCCCTTGATCTGAGCTGAAACGAGGGAAACAGCTTGCGAGTATTGCACCGCAGCCCGTGACATGGCTACCGAGTAAGCCGACTGAGCTGCGGATGAGATTGTGCGCGGAATATCTGACTGCATCGATGAGATCATGCTGGCAGCGTCATCTAGGCTGTCGTCGTCGAGAATAGGCACGCGGCTTGGAACTTCCTGAGCCGCGGCTCCAAAGAGAGCAGACTTGACAGTCGTTGTCGAGGAGGCAGGGTCCGGGGTTGCGGCCGAGGTCGACTCAAACGATGCGGCAATTACAACCTGGGGCTCCGCAACATCATCGACGGGGAGGTGTATTGGAACGGCCTCACCGTCGACATCTGTTGCTTCAGTCGTGTTGCCCGCAATGACTGGGGTCTCTTCGAGAATGATGGCTGAAGCCACAAGGGGCTCATCTGCTGGCTCAGAGCTCTCGGCGGAAGAAGGAGAATCGGAGTTTTCCTCGTCTGCAAATGCCGACTTCACCTCATTTGTGACGCTCGACAGCTCACTGGAGACCTCGATAGCGCTAGAAGTTGCCTCACCCGCGAAGCTCTGAGCGCTGGCAGCCGGAGTCTCAAGAATAAAGGATGAGGCGCCATCGTGAGCCTCAGACACGATTGACTCGACAACAGAGGTGGCCGTTTCGATGTCATCGACAGGCAGTGCTTCAGACACAGCTTCGCTGGCGACATGGCTGGCTGATGAGACGGATCCGGCAATATCGTCCATGACAGCCTCAGCTGACTTCTGCGCATCAGCTTGAGAAGCTTTGGCCATGTCCTTGACCTTTTGGGCTGTTTCGGCTGCAGCTTTCATCAGGTCACTGTCAAACTCGTCGGTCCCATCATTGGCTGCGAGTTTCCAGCCTGCGACTTGCTTCAGCCTGGCAAGTTCCTTGACGGCAGACTGCGCGAGTTCCATCGCCTTGTCCTCGATCGACTGGCCTTCATTTTGCGCTTGCTCAAGAGCCGGATGAGTCACAATGAGCTGCTCGAGGTCCTTCTCCCACTCATCGAATCGGTCCTTAAGCTGGTGATATTTTGCCCAGTCTTTGTAGGTGATTCCGTCCATCCAAGCCCACTTCATGCCGATTTTCTGAAGAGCTAGATCCTTGATGGAGTCCAGGATCTTGAAATGGGTCTCTGCGGCCTTGGTGACAGATGCCTGAAGCTCAGCGTCGTATTTTTCTCTCCAAGTTCGAACGGCTTGGGCTCTCTCCTTAACCTCCTTCCCCGCGCGACGTACTGCGGCCAGCACTTTGTCTTCCGCGGCCTGGGTGGAAGCATCCTCGCTCTGAGACTCGGCGACGATTGTCTGGATGTCCTGGCGTAGGGCGGCTAATTCTGTTACCATAGATTGTTGCAGATCTTCAAGTAGGGATTTCCCGGTGGTCCGAGCCTGGCGACGGACCACGCGCTTGGCGATCTCCTCGACCCGGCTCTCAATCTCGGCGGCGCCTTCGTCGGCTGCCTTGGCGTATTTCTCCTGCCAGGCCTTTAGATCTTCGGCTACTGTCTCTCGCGCGGTCTTGCGTATATCGCTTTCACCAGCCTCAGGTTCCTCCGGTCCCGGGACTGGTTGAGCGGAAGACCTCGGCTTGGCTGGTTCCATCGTCGTGGCTGCTTCGGATGGGGTGGAAGCATCTGCAGCCACTTCGGAAGAAGCAGACTGCACATTTTCCTCCACGATGGAGCTAATACTGGACACGACGCTTGTGGGTGCTGGTTTCGTAAATGAGGATGACGCTTTACTAGCAATGCTAAGTGGACCATGTCTGGTCAGCGTTCGAAGAATCAGCGTGATGATGTATGTATACGAGGTACTTACCTAGCTGCTGGCTCAACGATGTGCTTTTGTGTCGCGTTCCCATGGTATCTGCCTAAACGCTGTCCGATCTTGACGAGCTGTGGCTCGACGTTCTCAACGTAGATGACTCTCAACTGCGGCCAGACAGTTCCATCCAAGAAGACATACGTCTTATTCCAGGCCCAGACAGCAGCAGGAATGGCGGTTCCAGTTGTAAAAGCCGAGGCCGCACCGTAGCTTTGGAGAGCGTAGGGCTCGATGAACTCATAGGTGGGCAGGAGAAGTTCGTGATATGTCTGCAGAGCATTGGTACGTGCGATATCGTAGTACGGTCCGAGGGTGGTGGTGAGACGGTCGACGTGGGGAGCGAGCGCCTCGTCGTATTTCGACTTGACAAGAGCCTGGTACTTGACTACCTGGGGCTGGACCGTTTTCTCCCACTGGGCTTGACCGATGGCTTGGGCCTGGGCGACTCGAGGGGCTCCGTACTTTGCAGCATACCCCCATGCCGGCGTCAGTACCGTACGGTCAACTGCGTCGTAGTAAGGGCGGGCAGCCTCTACGTAAGGCCTTGCGTGGGAGTCGTAGTAGGGCTCCACGTGCGGTGCTAGGGTGTTCTTCAACTGAAAGTATGGCTTGCAGATATGAGGCGACGACCGATCGCAGGCGTCAAGGCTGGCGGGACATCGAAACAGGATGGTCAAGATGGAGTACCATGCCAGCAGTCTATGAAAGACGGAGACAGTCAGTAGTGCACCGGGCCAAATAAAGATGGGAAACACGGGGATAAGGTCATGGCGTCGGGCTAGCATCGACATACCTTGCAACAACACTGAGACTGCTCGCGACGAAGCTCCGACGCTTTGGCACCGGTCTCCTTCGAGGGACGACGGCGCGGCCGTTGATCGAGGCCTTGTTTCCGCTGACGCCATCCAAGCCATTCATCGCCTGGGGATTCCGGGCCCCTTTGGCCGAACCGTTACTACCTTCCATGGCGTGGGAAGGCTCGGCGCCAGCTTGGTGGCAGATGACGCGGGCGATCTTCGTATGCTGCTTATCGAGAGCGCCAACTGGTCGAGCACAATGGATGGTGCGATACAGCAATCGTGGATGAGAGCGAGGAGAGTGGTTGTCGAGAAGGCGATTCCCGGACGACCAAGAGAACAGCGCAGCGAGTGCTGATAAAGGCGAACAGAGGATTCTCAAACGAAGGAGCTATCTTTTCAGACGATGTCGCAGGTTTTCCAGGATCAGAGCGCGAGGTGCAGGGGTGGGGAACGCTATGATGCCACTGACCGGTCGCAGAGAGTGGTGTGGAGGCACCTAGGTAGGTATCTCTTGGGGCAAGGAGGACGCTGGACTAGTGCAAGATGGATACCCATGTTGCTAACAATTTTGGATAGCGTTGGGTCTTATAATCCTTGTAGTTCTCGAGCGTGTCGCTAAGAAATGATGTATCCTGGCTACTAATTGACCCACCAAGACTTGTCCCTCAGAGTTCCGTCTCGCAGCTCGAGATGATACCTCTCCGGGCCCGTCCCGTCTTTTTGGCCATTTGCGGGAGCTATGTCACTGCGAACTCGAGACATGTCAAAGAAATCGAGAAGCAAAGGATTGAAGATGACACCTCTCACTCCACCAAACAAATACCTACATGATACTCAATCAGGTAGAGAGTAGCAATCTGAATATTCGTTCCTGTGCACACCTCGACCGTGTCTAAAGTTCCCTGTTTTCGTCCAGCTTCGCCATTGCCTTCCCAATGAGGTCATCCTAGCTGGGCGAGGACCACCCACATCCATCATTGTCTGTACGCTGCCCGCATCGCGATGCTGCTACTGGTCGCTGACTTGGACTGGGCTTGCATGAGGGTTGGTCTTTAGCGCGGTCTTATCGCGATCTGCCAACGTCATCAAGCTGTGTGGGCGGCTTTCATTTTCAGTACAGTAGGGGCTGTTGCTGGCGAGCCAGCTCCGGGCGATGCCATTTGTTGACCCTGAAATACCTGTATGGAGAGCAGACATGGTATTTCCCTTGACCCTTGAGGCTTGAGACGGCTTGGAGACGACAAGATATCCTTTTATCATTCTGGTGCCTCCATGCAGTGTATCGTGTGTGGCCTGTTCTGTTTGCACGATCGTGATTTATGATGATCAGTAGCATTTGCGCCCTCCCTGTTATGCCGTTCGATGAAAGCGCTCTGCCGGGACACGGCACGATCTATTCATAGGTAGTTCAACTGCCTGCAATACTAGCCCGTGTGTTCGCTCGTCAAGCAGCTGATGCTAGGTGCGAACAAGATGCCTTCAGCACTGGGGCAGTCATTTTGATGTCAGGCGTGAATCCAGTCCCACCAAACATCCATTATCTTGATCAAATTCAAACATTGATGGTCAGTTGAGCATGAAGGTGCGGAGAGAAAGCGGGGGATCGGACTCCAGAACCACCGACCAGGGCCATCCAACATTGAATTTCAATTTGGATTTGATCTGCTTAGGTACATTCATGTATGTGGGTAGCAGTTGTACCAACTTAGCACAGTGAGCACTCACTCCAGCTGAGTGAGCAACACTGTGCCTGCTTGACTCGGCCGCACGTCCGTTGAGGCTTCGAATTGTGGTACAGAGGGTGGTGGGGCCGCCAAACTAAGCAAAGAACCAGCGGGCCTGAACTTTGGTAATGGACTCGTGGTGCATGTGCTTCGCAGATCCATCCTCCAGCTCTTTTGATGTTCAGACCGGCCTCAACACAACAACGCATCCACGACAGACTTTCCAGGCAGGAATCCATTGCCTGCCTTCCAACGCATCAAGAGCTTCTCTCCGGTCATTCATCGCAGCCTAGACGCCAGTCCATCACAGCAGCGAAGCAAATCCCGAACCCACACTCTCTCGATCCCACCTCCGACGCTTCTCCTCGTCTGCCTAGGCTTCTCCTCCAGTCGCTATCCTCACCTTGCCGCTCACCACTACGCCTGAAGAGCCACTCTCAAAAGCGCCCGTGTCCCTACATCCGGGTCCCTTCTTCGACCGATGAGCGCATGAACACACCTCTTGGCGGCTGTTGAAGAGCAAGCCCTTCCAAGCACACCCGGACGTCTCTTCCCCGCCCCTTCCGGCGGATCAAAACTTCAAAATGGACGAAGCTTCGAGCAGCACTGTTGTCTTGCAGGACCAGGACCTGCTGAGTCACACACGACGACGCCATTCCGCCGGGCAGCATACTCCGACCCCTTCCTCCCCAGCTCATACGGCAGAGCCTTTCAGCGCCGGGCCACTCGATCCCGACACATGTCGAATATGCCGGGGCGAGGCGACCATCGAGGAGCCGTTGTTCTACCCCTGCAAATGCAGTGGTAGCATCAAGTATGTCCACCAGGACTGCTTGATGGAATGGCTGTCACATTCGCAAAAGAAACACTGCGAGCTCTGCAAGACACCTTTCCGCTTCACCAAGCTGTACGCGCCCTCGATGCCCAAGACATTACCTCCACACATTGTTCTCAGCCACGCCGCCAAGTATGTTTTCCGAAATATTCTCGTGTGGCTCCGCGGTGCCCTGGTCATCAGCGTCTGGCTGGGTTGGTTACCCTACTTGATGCGAACAGTCTGGTCCTTCCTCTTCTGGCTCAGCGATGAGGGACTCGGTGGTGGAGGCGGCTCCCTCTTTCCCAGAGCGGACGGCCGCGGCCACGGTTGGACCGACTTGTCTGCTTTCATGTTCGGTGGCTATGTATGCCCTTCTAGCCCTCTCCTTGCGCCGACTACATGCCCTGCTCTCAGCCCCGAGACTGTTCCCCAGCTCGTCTGGCCGCTCTACGGTGTCAATCTAACCCTCACTTCGAATGATCCCCTGACAACCACTGTGCTTCGCCTTCTAATCGGATCCGGCCGCTTCGGTTCTTCAAACTCGACTCTAGCCTCCAATTCCTCAATCGATCCAACCACCCTCTCTTTTGCCAATACAGGGCCGCCGTCGCTGCTGAGTGACGTCGACTTCCTGCGGAACCTCACTCGGTACCCGTCCCTGAACCGGAACCTCATCTGGATTCTAGAAGGGCAAATAATTACTGTTCTGGTCATTGTTTGCTTCATCCTGATCATACTGGTTCGAGATTACGTTGTCCAGCAGCAACCCGAGATCAACATGCGAGCCGCTAGAGCTGCCGAGGAGAATCCCGACTTCCCCCCGCCTCCCGATCAGGCCGATGCCGTTGATGGCCACAATGGCGCTGTTGCCCACCTGCGAGAACCCACAGAAACCGGAGCCGGTGAAATGGTCGAGGGCATCGCTGCAGACCGCTACGTCGACGGCATTCTGGATAACGATGCGACAACCCCGGCAGCGCAACCTGATGATCATGCCGACCTACCCACCTCGTCCCGTCGATACCTGCCTGTGTCGGAATTCGTATCGGAATCTGTCAATCACGACTCACATCAGTTCACCGGAGTAGGGCTGGAGTCATCACCCTTGGAGACGGATACTCTAGAAGCGCAGTTCTCTGATGCACCCCACGGTTTTGGGGCTGGCCCTTCCGCTTTTGCGTACCAGTCATCGCCCACAGATTCGGATTCCACCACTCAAGGCAGTACTGTCTATGAATACGATAGTATATTTCGGGAAGCTGGTGGAGATCCCGACAGGATATTGGGTATTGCTAAGGAAAGGGGCGTCGAGGATCGTCTAGAGTATTGGATGCGTCTGACCCGAGCTAGGAGAGACCGCAAGAAGGAACGAGATCCTGTCGGAAAGGATGCGGAGGGCTCAGCCGGACAGCTTGCCACCCCGCCGGATTTCGATTCTCAACGCGTCATTCCGGACCAGCCCGCATCTTGGGTTTGGCCCGAGGAGCTGGCGTCGGAGTCCAACTCAGCCCCAACATCGGCTGAAAAGGGAAAAGCAAAGGCAATACAAGACGATGACGAGGATGATGCAGGTTTCCACCCTGAGTCGGCGATCATGCCGGGCAAGCCTCCGAGGGCTCGAGCCAACACAGACGGGCCCCAGGTACATGAGAGCATCAGTCCACTGGCACACAACAACTGGTCATTTGCCGCGTCTACCTCGCAGAATTCGTCAGCCATGCATGCCTCAGAACCAGAACAGCAGCAGCGTTCCGCCCCTTCACCTACTCGAGCCTCCATCTTCCCGGATGAAGAAGCCGAAGAGGTGTATCCCACACCTGCCCCGACAACTCCGGTTGAACTACCATCAAGAATGGCCGTTACTGTGGACCAGATGGGGGAGAATGTGGACTCAAATCCACATCGGCTTGCTGAGCTTGACGAGCTATCAGACTTGGACGTTGATCAAGATTTGGGAGAGCCTGCACTGGTTCGTCCGTCCCCAACAGAGTGGAATAACCTTCCCGACTTCAATGATCTTCCCCCACCTCGTCAGAATGGTCACCATGCCGTGCAATTGCAGAACCAGCCAGACGGCCTCGCCCAGTGGCTTGCTCATCTCATGTGGGGCGGTGTGGATGCCATTGACCCGGCCGAGTTGATGCCTCCTCCAGAAGTTTTTGTCGACGACGACGACGTGGATGGACTGCCTGCTGTCGATGATGGCGATCTGAGAGATGATGATTTTGAGCAGGACCGAGAGGTGGTAGAGGCTGCTGTGGCAGCGGGACTGGATCCTGACGCCATCGACGACGCCGAAGATCTCGAAGGCGTGATGGAGCTCCTGGGCATGCGCGGGCCAATCGGGGGCCTGTTTCAAAATGCAATCTTCTGTGCATTCTTGGTTTCCATCACTATCTTCCTCGGCGTCTTCCTGCCCTACAACGTCGGCAAGATTGGCTTGTGGGCGGTGGCCAACCCCATGCGCCCTGTACGCATGATGATCAGCCTGACCAAGTTCATACAGGACATTGCTCTCGTTTTTGCAGGGGCCTTGTCTACTGGGCTCTTTTACATCCTTCACTTGTGTGGACAGATCTTGGGTTGGGCCCATGCAAGCAAGTCTCTTGCTGGAACGGCTCAAGGCTCTTGGGCCATGTCTCGAAGCGCAGCTCTCAGGATATCCAGAGTGGCCTTCGCTAGCCAACCAGTCATTTCGGCTGGGGAGATTCGAAATTTCTCAGCCCTCAGTCATGATGCATTGCTCACCGTGAAGAGCTTCGTCTCTACGGCAATCGCCTCAGCCGGCTCCATCTTCCAGTTCATTGCAAGCGGCGAATATGGTAACAAAGCTCTTCACATCATATCAATTGTGCCCTTCATCCCGGGGCTTTTCTGGAGTACAGCTATCCATACATTGGCTGTTCTTTCAAATCCAGGGTCTTGGTTTGAAGAAAACAACATGTCACCGCCAGTCGTTCTCAGCCCTGAGCTTGCGTACTGGGAACCCATGGACCGCTTTTGGGCCATTTTCGCTGGCTACATCGTTCTTTGTCTAGTAGCGACCCTCTACGTGCGGCGTGGGAGACCCTTCTCGAGCACGCAAACTGGCCAGGAATGGGAAGGCTCGGTGATGGAAGGCATACATCAGGCCAGCGGGGTCTTGAAGGTCCTTTTGATCATCGGCATCGAAATGCTGGTCTTTCCTCTCTACTGCGGGCTCTTGCTGGACATGGCACTCCTACCTCTCTTCGAGGACACCTCTCCTAGATCTCGGCTTTTCTTTACGTTCAAGTTTCCCCTGACGTCCATTTTTGTGCATTGGTTCGTCGGCACTGGCTACATGTTTCACTTTGCGCTGTTCGTGTCCATGTGTCGTAAGATCATGCGCAAAGGCGTGCTCTGTAAGTCAGCCAGAAATTCATTTGCAATGCAGCTGTGGGCTAATAATACGCGTGTTTCTAGATTTTATCAGGGACCCTGACGACCCCGAGTTTCACCCAGTCCGCGACGTACTTGAAAGGAACGTCACGACACAGCTTCGCAAGATCCTCTTCTCTGCATTTGTCTACGGCGCGCTTGTCATCATCTGCCTGGGCGGTGTTGTTTGGGGCCTGGCCATGGCCGTCCCCAACGTGTTGCCGATTCACTATTCATCCAACGAGCCAGTTCTCGAGTTTCCGATTGATCTGCTCTTCTACAACTTTTTAATGCCGCTGGCCGTCAAATTCTTCAAGCCGAGCAACGCGCTCCGCACCATGTATACCTGGTGGTTTCGGAAATGCGCCCATACACTGCGCATCAGCTGGTTCCTCTTCGGAGAACGCCGGATCGATGAAGAAGGTAGACTGGTCCTACCCAGCGATTCGCCATACCAAGCGATGCCATACTGGAGGCGCCTCTTCCTGGCCTATGACGGCAACGGCCAGGTGGTTCCTACGACATGGGCCCACGTTTTTGACGGGGCTCATGCCAAGCCCACTTCACTGTCGACCGACGAGATCCTCAAACTCAATGCCGACAAGCATAAGCTTGTCGATACAGGCCAGCTCATTCCAGAGGGTCGGTTTGTCAGGACCCCAGCGTCTGACCAGGTTAAGATCCCCAAAGGACGAAGGGTCTTCCTCGACGTCACCGAAAATAACATCCGTCCTGGGGGTCTTAACGAGCGGTCTTACTCGGATATCTACGCGACTGACCAGTATCAGTTTGTCTATATTCCGCCTCGCTTTCAGCTCCGTGTGTCCCTGTTCATTATCCTCCTGTGGATATTTGCTGCTGTAACCGGTGTCAGCTTTACCATTATTCCCCTTGTATTCGGCAGGCGAATGTTCAAAATGCTCATACCCGCGCATATTCGCACCAACGACATATACGCGTTTAGCATCGGCATCTATATCCTCGGCTCCGCGGCTTATCTGATTTTTCACCTTCGTTCGCTGTCCATAAAGGCGAGAAGCTATATCAGAGACGCGATTTCGGCTCTAGGGAACCGACAAGGGGTCCGAAAAGCCATGTCATTCATCAAGCAAGGATCGAAGATGCTGTATTGCTACTCATTTCTCCTCGTTGTCCTCCCATTACTCCTCTCTTCGGTGATGGAGCTTTACATCCTTGCACCGCTCAACACATATATGTACTCGGCAATGCTCACAGAAGGAGCCCAGGGCCAGAGGCATGATGTGCGTGTAATGCAGACCTGGACGATTGGCGTTCTATACACGAAGCTCGGGTCGAAGATCATCATGTCATGGTATGGCGACACTCGCCTCGCATCTGCTGTGCGTGCCGTTCTCCGCCGAGGCTGGCTGGACCCTGATGCCGCCATTCTTACTCGGGCTTTCATTCTGCCCACCTTGATACTTGGCTTCCTCGCTCTTACTGCACCGTTGATTTCCGCTCGATTCGCGATCTCGTGGGGGATATTGGACTCGATCCCTGGACCGGCAGGCGCAGCGAAGGTCATGGTCTACCGGCTCAGCTTCCCGGCCATGGCTTCTTGCTTTGTAGTTCTGTGGACCCTGTGGTACATGGTCGCGATTCTGCGGTCTTGGAGGGTGAGAATTCGTGACGAGGCTTACCTGATCGGCGAGCGACTTCATAATTTTGGTGTCGGAGCGGCTGCGCCGGGGAGGGCGAGCCGAGCCTGGAAAGCTGGGGGCAATCGTCTTTAAAACCCTGCTGGAGGTTGTAAGATTAGAGTTCCGGACCATTCATCTCGAATAGAAACCTCTCCCGAAGGTGCTTAGCATAGCGATCGTTTTACAGCCGAATTGGAACACTTGATATACTATCTCGTCAGTGATCGACGATACAAACTCCCAACTTTAGACTTTTGCTATATAAGGATGTCACTAAAAACGGAGGATCTATCTCATCTGAGGTGATCTCTAGGGGCGTGCTTACAGGAAGCCCTCCAACCTCATGAATGGGACAATTAATACGCCCGAACGTTACCCTGTGAGATCGATGCACACAGGTAAGGGCCGTTCTCTGCATGGTCTTCTTCGCTAAAGCCGATCGGGATGTGCTTCAACCGTTCTCGATGGGACCTCGAAACTGCATTGGCCGGAAGTGAGTTATTGATAGGTTCACTTGACAAGCGTCTCGTACTCACAATTCCTTGCTGACAGTCTGGCTTATGTTGAAATGCGCACCATCCTAGTTTGACTAATTTGGAGGTTTGACATGAAACTTGCAGATGACAGTCAATACTGGACAGAGAAGCAGAAGATATACATGTTCTGGGACAAGGGTCCACTACATGTTTATCTGCACCTTGTGGCGCGCTGATGGGCTTGCCACATTGCAGAACAATCACAATAAAAAGGCAACCGGGGGTAGTAAAACAACAAGAGACAGCAAGCTATGAGCCGCGGTTTCTATCCCGAGACTAACATCAATACTGTGAACGGATGCTAAGCGAGGGTGATGATGTTGCAAGTCGCACTGAAATGGGACGATGACCCACATTCAGGGGCCAACAGTGGACGAACATAGGTGAATTTCAGACTCCTGTTTCATCCTGTGCGAACAATGCTTGGCTGTGCCCTCGTATATAAAGCAAAATCTTGCGAACTCTGTTCATCAGTGTTCATTGCTCCCCATCATTTCTCGACTCTCTGCTTGTGGCAGAAAATTACTTTTGGACCAACGACTTCCTGGCAGGCCAGACTCCAATTATCTTCTCAAGTGCATCCATACGTCATAAACAAACCGACAAAGTACGAAATAGACAAGATGCAGCTCGCCGCCATTTTTCTCGCCCTGGCCAGCTTGGCATTTGCCGCTCCTGCGAGAAACACGATTCCAGCAAAAGAAGTTAGTGGAGGCCGTTTTGTTCTCGACGGTGCCCAGTGTAGCCCAGTTCAAGGCAGGCTTGTGTGTGATGATGGCCTGGGCAACACCTTGTGAGTGAATATCGATGAACAACCTCCGAGGCGTGAGCTGAACAAGACGCCAGTTTTGCGGACGACCCGTTCTCGTCCTGATCGAGGGACCTCATACTGTCAGGCCATCTGGGGTTGAAGGATCAAGCTCATGTCCTGGGCGGCCTTATTGTAAACACAGCAAAAGCAAAAGGAGGCAGATAGATATACGATGGTCAACGATGGTCAATCTACGTCGGTAGTCTATCGTTTCCTGAAGTACCATTCCTTGATAGTCGGATTATTTCACCATCTGTCAGGGCCTATCAATTTTAGGTAGTTGGGTTGCTTGTATGATGGTGGTGCCCAGTTGGCTAGAACAAAGTGCTAAACCCTTGTGACTGGAAGTTCTGATACGCATTTCTCGGTTTCAACGCTCAGGAAGACGTCATTCCAAATGCAAGTCTACTCATTTGCTGGTGTTACTCATGAATAGCTTAACTGACCAGGGCAACGCCTCCAAGTTTGATAGGCAAATGGCCCTGGGAAAAGCTCTTCATGTCTGAGTAGCAACCTTCATGTCCTCCTCCCAATCCTCTTTCATACGCTCAGCGAAGTTGTCATCGCTGAGGATTTTGAAACCTACAAGCGCCATACCTTCGCCGCATGCCAGCGCACGTTGGTATGAGTCTTGAAGAGCAGAGGCCCTGGTGAAGCCGGGGGTATGATTGCCCTGTCCGACCTCGGTGTTGATACCGAATGCTCCATGGTATGACGGACAGACATAGCACACATCGCCTTGGTCTGTACTTCCGGCGAGGATATCTGGGGGGTCCGCATAGGAGACTGTACCCTCGGGCATGACCTTTACATACTCCTCGCAGATAACCTTGGAGGGACGCACGTCAGCATACGAGTTCAGGTGCTCAAACTCGATTCCACAACCTGTCGCGACCGACGCGCCCTCAAAACACTTTTTGACACGCTGCCATAGAGCCTCTGCCGCCGCGCGTGTGTCGCTCCGGACGTAGTACTCGACGGTGGTGCGCGATGGTATGATGTTGGGTCTGTCCCCGGCCTCGCGAAAGACGCCATGGATCCGCTCGTACGGCTTGATCTGCTGACGAAGCATGGATATGGCATTGTATGAAAGACACACAGCGTCCAGCGCGTTGACACCGTTCCACGGCAGCATGGCCGCATGCGATGCACGACCCGTGAAATGCACCTTGTACTTCACGTTGGCGAGCATGCGCACGTAGGCGACCTCACGGACCGGGTCCTTGAGAAGATACTGCGGCCCGGGGTGCACCATCAAACACGCAGATACATTCTTGAAGGCACCTCCTGCAATGAGCTTTAGCTTGCCGCCTCCGCCCTCCTCGGCTGGGGTTCCGAGGAGTCGGACACGGCCCGGGATGCCGGTCTTCTTCAGGGCGGCGCACACCCCGAGGAAGGCTGCAAAACTGGCGCTAGCAATCAGGTTGTGCCCGCAGGCATGCCCAATGCCGGGCAGCGCATCGTATTCGGCGTTGAAGACGATCAGTCGGCCTCCCTGCCCAAAGTCACACGAGAAGCTCGTGTCGACACCATACGCGTGTGGAGTCACTTCAAGGCCGAGTTTCTTCAAAGCAGCAACAAAATTGTCGTGCGCGGCATGTTCTTCGTATGCGAGTTCTGGGTTGGAATGTATCTACAAGAGGTCAGCAACCGTATCCTCCCGAGGGCGCAATGAAAATACCCCTGTCTTCGGAGTGCCTTGCCTTGTGGTTTATGGACGAGATATCAGCGTCTCGTGCCGCAATTTCTCCCTTCACAATCTCGGAGATGTTGTCCGAGGAAGACGCCATTGCTTCGCTTGTGCAGATTGCGGGCTCACAAGCTGGCAGGGACGAGGATGGGATTTTCTCATATAATATATAATATTATTCACGATAAGTCGGGAGTGCCGTCAAGCAGTTTGTAGGCAAAGGCTAAGATCAAGATGCTCGCTGAGTCGCCGCCAAGCGATCGCGGGAATGAAATACCGCAACCGTGAAGGTCGGCGGGGGGCTCCACATCGGGAACCCAGACCGTTTGGGCTGACTAACTCATAACTGCGTGACATCATTGGTGCAAGTATCGGTCGGAAGAGCCGATCTCAATCCATAACGGCACAGCAGGACGCCGACCAACAAGCCGAGTGACTGCAGTACAGCTCCACGGCCACAGGAGAAGAAAAAGGGTCAAACGCAGGTAGTCACCTTCCATGTTTTGGAGAGCACCGTCGACATCTTTCAAGGAGAATTTTGAATTGTCAAGAGTACCAGTAGATATCACTTGTTGAAACGAGATGCAAACAGAACGCGCGAGGTCAGCCAAGAGAGGAATAAAATTGAGAGTCTGGGATGGGCCGGATAATAGATCTTCTCAGACCTCTCGCCTCTGTCAGATAACCAAGGTCAAGAAAGTAGTAGTAGGAGCGGAAGCCTTTCTGTCCAACTCCTCTACACGAGCTTTCCGTCGGCGTCCTGGGGCATCCGGGGTCATAGTCTGGTGGGGTGTCGTCTGCTCGCCCGTTGGTTTCCCGGACTCATCCCCTCCAATACCTCCCAGGACTGTCGATAACAGACCCCCAAGGAGACCTTCGGAAGAGGTCGTGGTTGACCCTTGGCCCGATCCTGGTGTTGAAGCAGAGGCCGTAGGCTGACCTGAACTCCCCTCGCTTCCACCAACGCCTCCCAGCACTGTAGATAAGAGCCCACCCAGTAGTCCTCCAGAGGATGTGGTCTGGCCTGCACCATTTCCCTCAGAACCTTGGCTGGCGGAGTTACCCGCGCCTGTCCACTTCTGCCCTTGATCCTGAGTATTGGTAACCGACTGTTCTCTTGTTTGGCTTGCTTGCCCAGACCTAACCGTGCTTGAAGGTGCTCCCGGCCCCGTGATGGTCAAGATAGTCGTCACGACGATTGTTCCTGGCGCTTCTGGGCTTCCGCTGGCTCCTGTGGACGGCTGTTGAGTGCCAGATGGCTGGGGCTGCGGCGACTGCGCCGGCTGTGTCGTGGCCGTTCGAGCCCCCGAAGTTTGGGACCCTGTCTGTTGTGCAGTGGTCGACGGCGCGGGCGAGTTTGTACTTGCACTGGCCGACATGATGCTTGACAGGATGCTCGATAGCCACGCACTCCCACTGGCAGGAAGGGTGGCTGATTGACTGGGCTGAGTCTGAGGGGCGGAAGATGAAGAGCCAGTTTTGTCTGATGATTGGGGCTGAGTAGACGTCGGATTGTTGGAAGAGGGCGCAACTGATGGCTGCGTGCTTGGTGCAGGCTGACTGGGCTCAGAGTGCTCGGAACTGGAGCCCGGTGCCGGTCCAATGATTGTTTCAATGATAGTTGTTCTTATTGTGGTGACAACTCCCCCGCCACCACTCGTCGCTGCTGGTTGGGGTGAAGCCGTCTGGCCAGAGCCGGCTGATGTGGCACCCGACGCGGCACCCGAGACACTGGGTGCACTGCTGGGCTTGGACGGCTGCGGGCTCGATTCTTGCTTTGACGTGCCACCCTCGACAGGAGGCGGGCTTTTCGGGGAAGGTGGCGTGGATGGCGCTGGGACCGTCTGCGCTGGAGAACTCTGTGACTTTGGCGCATCGGTAGCAACTTCAACTCTAGGTATGACGTGAGTCCCGGAGACCGGGTCCAGCGCTGCTGCTACCCATATACATATCATGCATTAGCTCAGGAGAATGTAAAACATGCGCGTGAGAACATACCTGAAGCCCCAAGCCATAGAATGGCTACAGCAAAATTAACCATAATGAGCAGTATTGGGCGGGGTTAGTTTTTGAAACCAGACAGTCCGGATGCCACTTCCACAGGTCATTGCAGGAACAACTGATTCGGGACTAAAAGACTTTATACATTTCTTAAGCAATAGAATATCCTAATGTTATGAAGACGACGCCTGGTGATGGACATGGCATCATCAATGGCGTCAATCTTAAGAGAAAGCGTTTAATATCTCCAAGCAGGGAACGTTCAGTGGCAAGGTCAATCCCCGGATAATTGAGGGTTCCAGGATCGACTTGATTGAGCGGCTGGACCTATACGTCGGCGTTATTTAAACGTCTAAGGAAGGGACCAATCAACGAAGTATCTTAGGGTATTTACCAATATCAGCTGAACAGCCAAGTTTTTTTTGGTACTGGCCATGACGCCATCATAGACATCCTCCCCGTGGTTGAAGCTGTATCGCGTCGCCCTCATCCACTATTCCAGTCACCGAGAACGCGATTACGTACCGACTCTAGAAGATTTCAAGTTTTGTTCATCTTGGTGTATTCAATTTCCGATGCTTGGCCTCGATCAGTGCTATTGTGATTTAATATGTGGTAATTAAGTCCGAAAAGTCATGATGACTGTGCATTTGAATGATGAAGCCTGGCACTGCTTGTATTTAGCCCTATGCTCTGCTGACTCGTACACATTTTCTTGTCCACAAAGAAGCTGCAGCTGCTTTTTAGAAAGAGAATTCTCAGACTGAAGAGATATCCAGTCGTTCCGGGCAACGTTTCTTAGCAGCTGAGGCGCAGAAACAACACACCAGCCAAGTTTGATAGGGCCGCACCACCCTTTTAAGGAACTCTTCTTTGCGGACGTCCGATATCAGCTTCACGTTCGGCGCCTTAGCGATGAATCCCGAACTTTCAAAGGTTAATTCTTCCAAAGACATCTTCAGTCCTGAGACTGACCGAGGAGCCGGTACAAAAGCTCATGAGATCAGTGATCAACAATGGGCCGCAGCATTCCACTTATTAAGAATGGATAGAGTGACGTGAAATCATAATCCCAAAAAACCAGGTCTTGGTTCTTATGTTTGTCTCGATCTGTCCAGCTTCACTACCCGTAAGTGCCTGCCGAATCGCTGACTTGATTACTCAGATGGTCGAGAATGCTTAGAGTACAAGATTACTGAAAAGAAATACGACTTCCTGAGGTACTTGTCGCATTCAGGATCATGCGTGAATTCTACCTCAAACAAGCTGTGTGAATTCAGAATAACTAAGTATCAATTCCCTACCGCGGCTCCTCGTCGGCCTGTTCATGTGATAGAGGCCAAATCTATATGAACAACGACAACAAGATTGAAGGGTTAAGTTTCCCAAACGAACCCTGTCTCTTAGGGAGACGAAACAGAACTCGCCCTAGCGGCCTCCTATTGGGAGACAGCCATTTCCACAAGGTCGATATACACATTGGGAACTACCTTGGTTGACTTCTTAAAGTAGACCATGAAGAGCAGCTCAGGATTGCAGCTCGGAGGGGTGATGTTGCTAACAGTGACCTTACGGTAACTGATATTGCCCTTGGTATAAGTGCAGTCAGACGCGTCGCCAGCACAAACGGCAGCCTTTGCGACGATGACATTACCGCCCAGCGTCACAACATACTCGGAGTTGACATAGCCAGTCTTGGCTGTGATAGCAGTAGTATCCACTCCGATAAAGTAGGTCAACGTGTATGTGGCATCATGGCAGAGCCTGACAGTCTGCGCTAAGTTGACATGTGGGTAGCTGGGATCGTTGCTGACGAGTGTCCTGCGGGAGATCTGGATGGCCCGGCTGCCGCTCACAGCGTTATTTGTGCTGACATCGGAGATGGTCGTGCCAGCCTGGTTATAGGTCGACCAGATAGCCGGGGCGGTAGAGCCGGGGCTTGCGACATCCTCAAAAGACGGGTTACCGATGACCTGTTGAGCAGGATCGCAGTAGTTGCAGACGAGGGTCTGCGTGGCAGTCGGCACGGCAGTAAGCGCAGTGGTAGTTGTAATAGAGGTGCTGGTCGTGATCGTGAGGGTGCTGGCTGTCTCTGTAGTGGTCACCGATGTGATCGACGTAGTGGTAGTCGTGGTCTCCGACGAGCTCACGTCGGTGATGGTGCTCAGACTGGTGCTGAAGGCCGGAGCAGCCGTGGCCGTGGACGTGATCGTCGAGATAGGGCCGCCTAAGCACGAGCATGCGCTGGAGACCCGGCTCGAAGGGTACTGGGACACATAGCTGGGCAGTGGGCTCTCAGCATCTCGTCGAATCGGGTTAGGGATGTTCTGATAGTTGACCGTTGTGGTAGAGATAACGGTTAAGGTGCTCGCCGTGGTCGATGTGGTCGATGTTATCAGCGTAGTTGGGAAGATAGTGAGCGAGGTGCTTGCCGTTGTCTCTGTGGCCGTAGAGACATCAGTAGACTCGATGACGGATGTCTCGGTTGGCCCCTGGACGGTGATGCTCTCATACACAGTGCCGGGTACTATAGAGGTCGGCGTCACCGTCACCGTTGCAGTGCTCTGGATGAAGGTCGCACAGAAAGGCGATGCTTGCGACGAAAAGCGGCGCAGAGCACGCAGAACATTGTCAGCATTGCAACCAGTACCAGTAGCCTGAGTCTGGCTGAAGAAAAGAGCGATCACGAGCCCGAAGGCAGATGCAGTACTGAGACGGGCCATTGTAAAGGCAATGTTGAGACAAATACAAATGACTCCTTGAGAAGACACGGCGAAGCATGAGCAGGGTGGAGGGGACCGAGTGGTTGCTCCTTTATGCGGCGCGACGAGAAGATCATTCACTTATCTATCAATCCGCTCCATGGATCGCCGTCAACAGAAAACGCCAACCGACGCATCTGGCCGGCATCTGTGGCAGACTTTGATTGTGCTGCCGCCCGGAGCTATCACCTTGTACGGACCCGGCTGGGAGCTATTGAGGACGCTTGTCCTCGAACTATTGATTCGCAGTAGTCGCGATCTTTGTAGTACAAGTGCGAGCTAAGCCTGCGCCACTCTGGTGTCTACCTCCGGCCACCAGAAGGTTGGGGATGATCAGGGGCCAAGGCAGGGCCATGCCGAGAGTATTATAGGTAGGTTGAAGCGGAGTGATCCCCGGTTTGGTGGCGGCTTTAAGGACGGCGGCCTACTGCTCACTTCGGGGCACGCTAGCTCTCGAGTTAAAAACCAGCGAGACTTGCACCTGTTCTATTTGGTGCTCGCGCCGACGCGGATGTTTAATAGTACAGGGCAGCTAAGGGTCTAGCCGAACACCAGATCGCCACTAGTGGGCACGGCGGGTTCACGTTTGATACTGAAACCCAGACAGTAAGTCGGCAAGCGTGTGCTTCCGTCCTGTTGTGACCAAATCGAGGCCACACGAAGATCCATCGGGACTGTAAGCGGCAGGCAACGGCGTGTCAAGATATTCTCTGCTTTCTCAACCCCGCAATCATTCCGATAAGGAGATGCTGGAATGAGAACCGCCCATGTAGCACTTGCGTTCTCCGTGTTTGCAAACGGCTGTTTTGCGGCGCGATACGAAGATCCTCACAGGAAAGCCCGGCAGCTCGCTTCTTCTCGCCATTTCTCGTTTTCCCCTCAGGGAATGGATTAGCCAAGTGTTTGATCATTTGACCTCTCATTGTGTAGCGTTATGCCGGCTCGAATCCTTCGTCAGCGCAGTGCGTCATACGGAGGTTCTTCGACCTGAAATTGACGTATACATCATGGACGTACGCTGATGAGTATAAGGCGAGACGGAGAATCAGATACTCGCCGTCGCAGCAAAACATCAAGGCCGGCCGGAAGCTTCTGTTATCAAACCGGTCGTCATCACACAGACTGACGGACGCAGATTTAGTGCGATGGAAGCACGCATGGACAGGCTCTTCCAAGGGTTACCCTGGCTCGGTGCGCAGCAGCGGTGATTGATCAAGTTCTTCACGGCTTTGAGAAAGAACCACTTCTTAATGATGACCTTGTAGTGAATTGAGAATATTGAACAGCTCCGTTGTGGGCACTGAATGAAGACGACATGGCCAAAAGGGTTCTGTGATTTGTTGCTCAGCTAAGCTAGACAAGAAGCCAGAAATGAAGGCTTAAGTACTAGACACTTCGCCTGTTCCATGTCATCTAAATGGAGACAATCTCGACATTCTTGAACGATCCTCCCCCGTTTCTTGCCAACAACCCGGTAACTCCTTGAGGCCAGCTGTTATCAATGATTTTGTAAGTGGTCTTTGACGAACCTTGGTCAGAGGTTAGGGTTGCCGTAAGTTGG
Organism: Thyridium curvatum; assembly: GCF_004353045.1. NCBI lineage: Eukaryota > Fungi > Ascomycota > Sordariomycetes > Thyridiales > Thyridiaceae > Thyridium > Thyridium curvatum. The sequence goes on along the minus strand of NW_022156813.1, from coordinate 78,760 downwards.
AAACGCTGAACCTGAAGCGAGAGATGATACCACTTGTTGCCCTGGATGCCACCTGGATGAGCCTGGGATTTCAATACTGCCATGTTATGCGCCACTCTTGAGACCGTTAGATTACCAGTGAAGGAGTTGATCGCCGCCATGTAGCCTTTGAACGCGTTGGCTCCGTACATGGGAGCCGTGACTCTTGCAGCCAAGCCGACTACCCCTGAACTGCCCGCAATCATGACATCGGCGCTAATCTCGTAGTCTGTCCAGGCTGAGGCCCCAGTCAATGCCCTCGCTTCAACGTCACCAACTGGGGCGACACTGTATTCACTGCCTGAGATGCTCCATTCGCCGTTAAAATTGATCCATCCAGCTTCGCCATTGGCCGAGAAATTGGACCTGTATGGCAGAACGCCAATAGGGGCTTGGCCCGTCCTCTCCGAGCACTGTCCTGTGGTTCCCTCACTTGCTGGCGCGGTATAGCGAATGACACCTTCGGAACGAGGAAGCAGGTGTGGACTGTAATTGGAATTACAGGCTTTGGATGCGTTGTTGACATACCAGGGGGATGTAGCCCAGAACCATTCTCCAGTGCCGTAATTCTTGTTGATAAAAACGGTCCGATCATTTCGAGGACCCTTCAGATCTGTTATCGCGTCCCACGACGAATGAGGAGCAAGGACGAGCTGCTTTACAGACCCATCCCAAACTAGGTACGGAGCCGAACCCGCGTAAACGCCGTCGGTAGTTGCAATCGGTGTCCCCATATCAGTAGGGTTCCAGGTTACCCCGTCCTGTGACCTCTTGACGTGGACTGGACAGCCAGGGCGATTGCAGATCTCGTAGCTCATGATGTACTCGCTATTGTCCATGCGAGTTACGGTCACCATACCTGGTCGGTCTGATTGAGCCTCGCTAGCCACATCGCGCACCACTTCGCCCCAGCTTTCTCCCCCGTCTTCAGAGATGACATGTACCAGCATTTGGCTATGGCTGGCGGCCTCACGTTCGTCGGAAAACGCAGCCACTAACCGATCCTGGCTGTCAAGGTACAAGAATGGCTCCCAGATGCCTGCAGTAGTGGTGCCGCCATGTTGCCAGGAACCCACAGACTCCCATGTCCGGCCGTGATCGCCAGAGCGCCACGTGAAAAATTCAGTGAAAGTTTTGTTGAATGGAACGAGGTTGCCGACTAGGAGTAAGGTTCCCTCCGGATAGTTTCCAAGGTTCTTTGGGAACTCAAAAAAGAATGGCTGCCAGAATCTAGCACAAGGGTGTCCCGGACCGGTTTGTGTATCGTTGACAGATGTCAAGGTAGACCATGAGTTGCCCCCATCGTTGCTTTCACGAATGATGAAGCTACCTGGAGTTCCGTCGGGGTCGGATGTGTCGGGGCCTTTCGTATACCAATGCTCCCATGTCGCTAGTAATTTGCCGTTCTCACTTCCCGCATGCTTCAGTTCGATGACTCGAGGATAAACATTGGCTTCATTATTCATAGGTGGATCCCAGAGATATGAGCCTTTAGCGTCTGCTACTGTCGGTGTAATGGCATATGCGGCGTAAAGAGCGCTCCAGACGAGCCTTCGAAGCGTCGCCATTCTTCAAGGCAAGAAAGGTGATGGTGCAACTTCCGTTCCAAGGACGAGCCCATGCGTGTCACGATTGTGTCCTCACGATTTATATCTCGGCTGTTCTATTAAAAAGCGACAACCCCGAAACCCCAGACGGAGCGGATATCGTCACGTCGCTCTCGTGGAGAATCATGCTGGCTGGCTCCACCCAGGCGCCACCCGAGCGATACGAGATGACAGAAAAGGGACCCGGTTTCTATTGTTCTAACGTTTTCTACACGTTGCGCAATTCAAACCCGGATGCCGTCACGGTGGCAGACTTATTTAACTCCGCTGAGCGCAAGTCTCCGTAGGGAAGTTGTGGTTTGCGAAGCGGCACCCGAATTTGGTAACCCAACTTCTCACATCAATTCATTACCAAATCCCGGCAATAGACGCTAGAAAGAGATATGACCGCCTCATAATTCCTAATTAGATTAGTATGCCAACTGGGTACACTCGGGTTGCCCTCCTGATTCACGGGCTAAGGCGTTTGATTCCTTGGGATCCTGTCTAAGGTTCCCTAAGGCTCCCTGGGCTCTATACTTGCAATCTCTTAGAAGGCACTGTGTACATCTATTACAGGCTTTCATTGGCTATCAGATAAACGTTGATCAAAAACTGTCAACCATCCTGATACCCACTTGGGCGCATCGCATTGTATATAGTATATTGCTCTTGGCCCTGAGACGTTTATGGTCGAGTGGATCCACGACGGCCGTGGGTGACGAAAACAGGGTGTCTGTCATTGAGATTGACAGTTCCGAGTTTTGCAGTAGGCCGGCTGGATCGGGAACTGTTCGACTCAATGCATATGCATCATCCGAGTCTATCTCACTCTGGACATTGGTCACACATCGGCTGACTGTTGCCGTTGGAATTGTCAGACAGGCCTCTTGCATGGATGGGATATCCGAAAGACGTAATCTCTGAATAGGCTATTTTGCATTGTCGTAGCCAAATTGCTTTTCATGTCCATGGGTCGCTTTCTGGAAAGCTGTTAATCTTTGTCTCAATCTTGACACAATCCTTGAACTTGACCGGACCTAGAAAGATCCCTGGTGAGGACTTCCAGCGAGATGTCTAACAAGTTAGACTTCAGCTTCGTATATATTTGTTTTGTCGCGGCAACTGCCGGAGTCTTCATTGCGATCGTTGGTCACCCGTCAGACTTGAGTGCTTTGTCATCTACCTTTGCTCAGCTAGTCAGCAGAAGCGGTGACAGCACTCATTTGCGTCGACTGGAACTGTCAGTCCGGAGCTACAATGAGCAGCCTTATTCAGCTCAGATTTTCTCCAGAGATCCACTGATCATATACATCAAATCATTCCTGAGTAAAGATGAGATTTCCCGCCTGCTTCATCTGAGGTAAGTATATTGAACATTTCCGTTTAGTTACATGGCGTTGGTCTAAGCTAATTAACCTCCCAAACCCGATAGCGAGGGCAGGTACGAGCAGTCAAAGATCTATCGAATACATGACAAGAGAGTCAGCGATCTCAACATGCGCGTTTCAGAGTCAAGTCATGTAGAACGCGAAGATGAGGTAGTGCGCCGTATCGAGAAGCGCGCCTTGGACTTCCAGGGTTGGCGAGGCGATGACACAGTCATGGAGCACCCCACAATCCAGCGGTACGAGGTAGATGTGTTTTACAACTATCATTATGACTGGGACCCGACTATGACTAAAGCCAACCGAGTCACGACATTCAACATCTACCTTGCGGGTGACTACACTCGAGGCGGGACTAATTCCCCGTATCTATCGCCGCCGAAGGATACCCGCTGGTGTGATGTTATCGAGTGCGATGAAGCAGGAAAGGATGGCTATCAAGGGGTGGTCGTCAAGCCGATCGCGAGATCTGCCATATACTGGGAGAATCTTCAATTCACCCAAACGGTTCCACACATCAAGGAGTGTGCCATGCTGGCCTTCTAGTTTAGTCGGGGTTGAAAGTTGGACTGAATATGTGGTCGTGGGATTCCTCTTGGAGAAAGCCATAGTTCACAGCGTAACAGGTTTCGGGTTTTGGGGTTTGGGTTTCGGTAGTGTCCGTAGGAGTGGATGACGAATTTCAGCCCCGTTACTTCGATAGCAGACCTGTATCCAGGCCTGATAAACTCTATATTGATGACGAGAATGAATAAACAGCTCAGCCTCGCTGTGGCGACCAGCAATTGCATGGCATTTGGACCGTTTTATTGCTGCTACCTGGATCAGATGTATGTCGACTTGCTATAATTATGGTACAAAGTTCATTTAATTTGCCCCTTTCGGATTCGGCCGCCAGGTGTGAATAGTAGTTCATATAAGGACCTAGAGGGCTAAAGCGTGTTCGAAATATCCACGGCATTGGGAGGAGCCAATCAGAGCCGGCTTGGCTAAACCTATTTGCCGACCATCCGAGAAGCTTGGAATAGATCTGCCGGAACCGCAATATCGCCGCCACCCGCACTCGGTCCAGACGCGTTATGGGATATCTGACCACTATCCTGTCGTGGGTGTGCACATCACATTGGCTGGATTCAAGGCGTCAAATGGTTTGGCTATTCAACCGTAAGCGAGGCCAGAGTGCCATATTGAGAAGGTAATGGCAAGCAGTCATTCCGAAGATAAGGAGGTTTGACCTTTTGATATAAACCCCTTCAGGCAGGCTTGTCGGGCCCCGTGGCCTCCGACCTTGCCTTCGCAAACTTCACCTCACCAAATCTGGAGATGAGCACAGCCTCAACGATGAAATCACTTGCGTCCGCTCTAGCGCTGGTTGCGCCTGTCTATGCAGGTCTTCGTTTCCCTTGCTCGACCTTGACAATTCAGCGCCTCGACCCTGTCGTTCAGCCGGGAGCACTACCAGCTGCGCATGTCCACCACATTGTGGGTGGCAATGCATTCAACGCGACAATGACCGGGGATGTCGGCGAAAGGGCGACATGTACAACGTGTCAAATGGCCGAAGACTTTTCCAATTACTGGACGGCTGTCTTGTATTTCAAGCATCCCACCAATGGATCCTATCACCGTGTCCCGGTCGTTCCCGTTCAACCACTTCTAGGAGGCTCGAACGGCGCACAAGGTGGTCTCACAGTGTACTACACCCAATTCGATTTAACGAGAGACAACATCAAGCAGCAGCCGGTCAAAACGTTCCCACCAGTATGTTAGCCCCGGAATGGTCGACGTGGAAGTTAACAAGACCTGCAGGGTTTCCGTATGACGGTCGGCAGTCCCACTCAGACTTCGCGTCCTCATGTTGGCTTGCGATACCAATGCCTCCAGGGACAAAACAGGGGTGCGGAGATGCCTGACTTTCCCACCAGGCCATGCTCCGGAGGCATCTTCACCACTCATCATTTCCCAGCGTAAGTAGCTTTGCCCACTCTTTCATTGAATAATACAGCGCTAAGTACTTGAAGGTGTTGGGATGGTAAAAACCTCGACAGTCCGGACCATCAGTCACATATGTACAATACCATCAGGCTGGATGGTTTTACAAACGCTCCTGCATGTCCCTCGTCACATCCTGTTCGCATGCCACAGGTGACATTCGAGACTGTCTGGGATACGACTAAATTCAACAGCATGTGGCCATCGGGCGCTCCTAACCCATTCGTGTGGAGTTTTGAGGGCACGAGTGGATTTGGCACGCACGCCGATTACATGTTTGGCTGGAAGGGAGACTCCCTTCAACGCGCAATGGACAAATCGGAGTGCTTCTATGATGGCTGCGGATCTATCAAAAAGCAGGCCATGCAAACAGCCAATAAGTGCACAATTCAGAAGACCGTAGGCGAGGAGGTTGATGGGTGTAAGTTTCCACCAAACAGTGCCGAGACATCCTCTATCGATGCTGACCACCACAGGGCTCGAAAAGCTTCCAGGGATGGAGATGTGAAGTTCCTTGCTAAGGCAACGAGGTCCTACAATTCTGTGCGTGGGGTTTCCTGTTCATTGCGTTCGCTACGTATTTCAACACTGCAACTTATCAATTCAAGTATCCGATACCTCGTTGATGTTACCCATCCGGTAGATAGTGAAGTAAAGCAGAAATTGTTCTTGTCCTCTCGCAAGTCTAAGCTCCAATGTTTTTGTGTTTAGGCCTAGAAGAGTATCTCGGGACATCACTGTCGTTTAATTGCATTCAGAGAACCTCCCAATGGCACACCACCCCTTCAGATTTTTCCTCTGTCAAGGAACTTCTTGGGAATATCGATATGTTTTGATCTGAGATACTCACAAAGATTTTTACCAAGGGCATCCAAGGAGGAAGTCGAGTTGAAGCCTCGGTCAAGGTGATCACGGACAAGAAAGTGAACAGTCTTGATACGAGGCATCTCAAAACGCTCAATGCCATGGCCAAGATATTCCTTGCCCAACAGCTCAATGATCTTATCTGTTGAAAGTAGACTGCGAATCCAGTCCCATTCATCGTCGTGTCGAACAAAGAGGCCGACATTCGCGTCGGATGCTTTGTCGCCGGATCTTCCCATAACGACCCAGCCTAGAGGGCCACGTTCTGTAGGACCAAAGCTTTTCAGATCCACGGGGTTGGAAGTCTCGTATGATTTCAAGCTCTTGGTGTACGGCTCCGTGTTGACTGGAGGTGGAATATCGATTGACTCCCCATTCCATTCTAGGAAGACCTTGTGCTGGATTGCATCTTGTGGGAAAATGGAAACCCAGTACTCATTGATAGGCTTTCCCGAAGCCTGGCGACTGTCGGGTACGATGCTCGCGCCAGGAGCTGACTGCAAGAAGTTTTGCATGCACCAGCGATTGAAGGACTCGGCGCCGCCAAGGGATGCCCAGCTGCCTAGGCCCAAGATCGACGGATCCTTGGTCTGTACAAAGATCCGAAAGTCGACCGTGGCGGAATCCTGGGTCTCGGGATTCTCTGCTGCGGAGCCCACGAGGTGGAATTTGACCTTTGAAAATTTGTGTATGTGGTCCTTCATGGCATGGCGGATTTGCCGCTCGGTCCATTCGGCCTGAGAATAATTGTTAATGCTTGCCTACTTAGTAAGTTGTAGAGAGTTGGAATGACGCACCTTCTTCTGGATATCCAGTCCGACGAAAAGATAATGGAACTCGGCTTGGTACCCGCCATGTGCAGTAATGCCGACCTTGGTCGTTGGCGGAGGCGCGGTTCCGGTGACACCAGTCATTCGAACTTGATTCTTGCCCACCTGTTCGAATTTGATATCATCCAGGTTGGCAGCCACATCACAGCTGTAGTAACGGGAACCTTGGATTTCGTAGACAAGCTGAGACGTGAGAGTTCCGACAGTCATCGCTCCTCCTGTGCCTCGCTCCTCCTTGCTAAAAACAGTGTCTCCACTAGCTTCGATAGCTGCAATAGGGTACCCCAGATCTTCGCAGCCATCGAAGAGATCCTTGAAGCCGGAATAGTATCCTCCAGTTGCATAAGTGGAGCATTCGATAAGGTGGCCGGCGATCAAGGAACCAGCAAGTGCGTCGAGGTCATCACGGCCCCAACCATGCCACCAGGCTGCAGCTCCGACAGCGGGTGCGGCATCCGAGACTCGACCGCAAATTACAATATCCGCTCCAGACCTGAGGGCTTCTGCAATCCCTAGCCCTCCGAGATAGCATCTAAAGAGTCAGCCTGCTGAATTATCGCCGCGTAGCAAGGTTGACGTACTGAGCGCAGATCGGATCATGACCCCACTCGTCAATGTCCTTGCCAGTGTCGATGCTCTTAAACTTCTCGCCCTTTTTGAGCATGTCGTGCATTTGTTCCGTCACATCGTCGCCCTCAACCCAGGCAACCTTCAAGCTAAGCCCAAGCTTGGTAATCTCATCCTTGACCGCCTTGGCCAGCCCTCCCGGTGAGCTGGCTCCAGCGTTGACAGCAACTTTGACATTGTTTTGCTGCAGATACGGTAGAGCCGGCCCAAGACTACCCATGAAGGATGGGTCAAAGAGCTCTTGAGACGTCTCATCATTGGCTCTCTTGCGGGTACCATGGATGCTCATGGTGCACTCTGACATCCAGTCTAGCAACACGACCAGTCAGCAATAATTTGAGGCCATCTCATGTTATTAGGAGTGAACCTACCACCAATGATTACATCGACTTGGCTGTACTTGGCCAGGTCGTGAATGGCTCGCTGGCGATCAGCGAAGCCACCAGAGGCTCCGGCGACCCGGACAGCTCGTTTGACAGCAGGCATTTTAGGGTGCTTCTATCTCAATCACACTCTTGCAGGTGTAACTGTCTTTACCGAATAATCCTCCTCAGGTGTGCAGAAGAAGTTGTGGGCTCTTTATCTGTTGCAGCTATGATTTGATCCGTGGTAAATCTTGCCGCCCGGACTCAGTTAGCCTGTAGTGTGGTTTGTTTCTCCCCGTGATGGGGCGTGGGGAATGCCTCTGGCTAACGTTACCCACGGTGATCGTACTCCGTTGAACGAGCTAACCAGGTTGACTCGTGTTTTGTGAAGACTGAGTCTTGGCGGTAGAATTTAGCAAGTCATAGACCCGTTAGCTCGAGTCTATTATGACCTTGCATATTTTCTCGGTTGGACACAGTCTTGGAAATCGTTCAGCCCTAGACCAGATTTGGCGAAGGCTGCCATCTTGACCTCCCACCCAGCCTTGCGGGTCCCATCCAAGTGTCATGAATTGGGATTTAGGTGCTATATTTACGACCCTCCAGCTGGAAGCTAATCATACAGTCATTTAGATTATATAATTCATGGCAAATATCACAGGGCCATGTACCTGGATGCCATGCCGATGTACCTGTCTAGAGAAAAGCAGGGGAAAAGTATGGTGGTGATATTAGACCCGCAGTTGCAGATTACACTTTGACTTAGAGGTCGATATAGGACCTAATCCAAGGGGGAGAGCCCCAACTTCCCGATGGGATGGTAAGTGTCCAACTGAGAGACAATGTAGCATTCTAGTTGACATCTCGTCGTCTCTAGGTCCGGGACCTAGAGATTGAGTGTCTTGGTCAATTCAAAGGCACAGTGATGACTGCGCACTGCCCCTTTTTAGATTGGGTCGCTGAGGCATTCTGGACCTTTGATATGCCAGGTCTGTTGCATTGAATCACAGCGCTGTTCGGGTCAGCCCAGGCGAACCCGGACCAGGGCAGGCGCAATACTTGGGAGTTTCGATTTCTTCCACTACAGCTCCCTGGGAAACCCCTGTGATCATATAGACCGGCATCGTATTTGTATCATTGATGTACTAAAGCACATCATTAAGACCGCTGTAGCAACATACACTAAGGATGCCTACTAGTCCCTTCAAGGACAGTATCAAGTCCAGACATCATGCATTAATCCACCTTCGATCCCTTCCTGATAATTCCTAGTGTGACATAAGTAGTAAGGCAGACACATGGCCTGCAAAAGCACAAGCCAAAGCCATATAGCTGACTTCCGCTATGGTATAGGCACAGTGCCCAACTCTATCCAGTCCGTACCATTCAACCGCACCTCAACCACTCTTACATCTCGTTGAAAATAACACCTGGTTTCACCTGATGCCTGTTCCAGAAGCAGGGGTCGGCCGTCCGTGTTGATGTGTGACATGGGCATCGTGATGCATCCAATCCGGGTCCCGTTATCTGCCTTGGACAGCACGGCCGGCCGGGACGTCTTCCAGCCCACGTCATCGTCCTGCCATACCATGTTGATCGCGCCGTCAGTGGCTTGGTACAGAATGAAGGTGTTTGTTCGCTTCTTGCTGTCGTTTGGGCGCGCCGTTGCGAAGGCTTCGATGGCGTTGCCCTTCGGGATGACTATGTTCGGGAAAGCAACATCTGGGTCGCATGATTAGCCATTAGCTGGAACACATAGAGAGGGCGGGTTCTTACTTGAAGGCCAAGAGCGCGTTACATTGGTTGTACTGGCGGCGTTGGGAACGAACGTTGACAGAGTCCCGTCGCCTCTCTGGTACACCACGCCGTAGCCTCCCGGCTGGCCGGCAGTCTCAAAGGCCGCAGATAAAGGCACGATTCCCAGGTCTGAGCCTTGCATGCCGACGACGTTCTGATTCGTTGCGAAGTACCGTATCGATGGGCCGAAGAGGCCGGCGCCGTACCCGTCAAGCATGTTTCGCATCTCGATGATGTTGTTCTTGATGTCCTGGTAGATGATGTATGGCCAGTACGTAGCGATGGAACTCTCTGGATGGGAGGTGAGGTTAAAATCTGCCACGCCATCGGCCCGGGCTGGGGGTTTGTTCTGGTTGTTGAAGTTGACACCGCTCAGCAGGTTGTCTGGAGGGCTGAAGTAGAAGACCTCAATTTGTGGCTAAAATGTTGCAAGGTCAGTGAGAGGTTCATAAACATTCAGGGCTTTTTGCATCAGAGTAGGCTTACCTGGAAGTCTGTAGAGAAGACGATTGTCGTTGCTCCAATAGGCGTGCCTGGAGCAGCGGAGGCAACGGCAGCGGCAGGCTGCAACCAGTAAGAGTTGTTCTGGGTTGGCAAACCGCGTCCACTGTCATATTGGGAGACACGGAGGATATTGTCGGGACCCTGATAGTACAGATACAACTCGACGCCGGCGACCTTTCTCCATGCAGTCACTCCCAGGGGCGAGTTGGGTTTTATTGACTTCAGTTGCGCTGGACCACTGGCAGCAGGTATTGGAGGGGCGGTTGAAGTTGAGGATGTGCCAGAGGATGCGTCAGTTGAGCCAGTAGAAGACGCATTCTTCTTCCCGACCGTTGCTCCGATTGCACCGCCGATGATGGCGAGGATAATCACCAGTCCCACCACGGCCCATATCACTCGTTGCCGTCCAGTCTGTGGGAGGACCGTGAACCGTCGTGGGGGTGTCTCTGGTTGCTGCTGCCAATGCCTGGACTCGTCTTGCTCGTCATACTTTGGAAGGTCTCGGGGCCAGTTCACCCCCGGAAGCTCCTGCGGGTACTTCTGCGACATCGCATCGTCGTTCGAGTAGTAGGCGTAGGGGTAGTTCTCGTGGTTCGTGACGACTTCAAGTCCCGCCGGCTCCGAGAACGCCGGGGTTCTTGCGCGTCCTTGCACAGGATTCCCCCAGCCAGCCTAGATTAGAGACTCAGCGGATGGAAAGCCCTGATATCCTTGGATGCCAAACTCACCATGTCACCAGACCTTGTCTTGTAGCCTTTGATATACGGAGTCGATTTCTGACAGTGCCCTGATGGTCTTGTTGCCGTCGTTGGGTTGATACACGGAAAGCAGCGGTCACACGGTGGCACTGATCTTACATGTACAGAAGCATGGGAAGAAAGTGCCATCGATATCCTGTGTAGGACAAAGGAGAAATAGCAACAGGCCTTCGCCAGGTCCCCTGTATGTTAGTCCGAGCCCAAGACTGCCTGGGAGCGGTCTCAGATGCCATTTTGGAACCAACAACATCTGTGATGGAGACGGGTGGGGCAAAACCCCGGCGGCTATGCGGCGCTATTGGCATTCCAAACTAGTCGCCTCTCCAGGCGCCTGACATCGGTCCAGGAGAGGCACTCCCCATCAAATCTTGGAGGCACTGGATGGCGCAATGCGAGTCCGATTCAAGCACTCATAAAACTTTAAAGTTTCGTTTTCAGGATTTATTGGTATTAGGAACATGCAAACTATGCGGTGTATCTAGATCTGAAGAGCCCTTGTTCTTTACGCCAGAAAACCAATTAACCATTCCCTCAAACCCAAAACCCTTCCCATAAAAGCGCTTACGATGTCTTGCAAGTTTCCCAGCTACCGAAACCCCTTTCCTTTTGCCATATCGTGAGCTTGTCGATGAGGATAGGATCAATATTTCGGTTGGTCTTGATGAACAACGTTTCATAAGGGTGGAGGTTAGTCCCAAAGTACCCCTTCTCAAACTGGACGTCATCACCAAAATCATTGTTTGCTTCACAATACGCGTCGATGTCCTTCTTCGTCTCGAAGCTAGTCATGAGAGCGTCCACCTCGTAGCCCTGGGATCGGACAAGGGCCGTGGTGCCAATCTCGGCGTGCACTGCTTTCCTCCAATCTGAGTAGCAGGCGCTCAGCCCAACCGGGTCGTCCTTGGTACCAAATGCGTCGTCTTTCGATGCATTGGTTGCGAGCTTGTCGTCCAGCAGGATGCCCATGCCAACATCGTCGGTCGCCCACACCATGGACTGTAGGTGGGGCATATGCCTGCAGTTGACGGTCGTACCAACGAGCTACAACTGTGTTGTCAGTCCTGTGCCTATGAAGATCAGGGGTAGATGGGAGCGGCTCTCAGGTACCTTGACTTGATCCGTGACTCTTTTCAAGAAAAGATCGGTCCAGCACGAACGACTCCAGACCGGCATAAAAGGACCCCGAACACTTGCGTTCATGGTGATGAATCTCTTGTACTTCTTCCATAGATCGTTCCTCATTAGTACCTCTCCAACTGCGCCAAGGTCGAAGCAGGTGTTGTCCCGCTGCACAGTGGCTATGTACGGGTGCTGAGGTATCTGATCGATCATGTCACTCTCGCCGTTGAAGACAAAGAGGAAGTCGGCCTGATCGTGCAGACCATTCTCGATGAAAAAATTCAAGTTCGCGCGGGCATTTTCCGTCTCGTGATAAATGTAGACAATAAGAGGGCGAAATGAATCGTAAGCCTGTTTTGACTGATGCGTTACAATACTGATGTCGCCACTCTACAAGTTTATTAACTGACTGAATCACTAAGCAAAGGGGATGAAGCGACCAGCATGACTTACCTGCACAAAGTGAGGATGCCCCAAGATAATGAATGACAAAACACACGCGGCTACTAAAACAAAGCGCACGAAATTCGTGGAAGCCATCGAGCTTGACATGATCATGATGGACAGACGCCTACGATGGTGCTGTAGGCACAGGTGATGACAACTCTAGCATCAAGTGCAGAAAACAAGCGTATGAGGCAGGCGGTAAGACAAGGAGAATGGAACGAAGCAACGAGAACTGGGACGGCAAAGAAGATACACGATTTCTCACAACAAATAGATAACAAGCAGCCCACCAGGAGTTCGCCCGAACTGATCGCAGTATCAGGCGATGAATGCAATAGTCGGGGCTGTTGGGCGGGCCGCGGCCGTCTATTTCCGGCATGATCACACCTCCGTTGTCTCGGGGGCGGCGCCAGGCGCTGGCATGCGGCAGCAGTGCACCTCCTGAGCCAGACAGCCGGTAAATTGCAGCGGCAAGCCCAACTGAAGTGCACTTAGTGCGTGAACGCATCAAGTCTTGGGGGCCGCGGGCGGCGTGAAGATCTCTTCCTCCGACATACTTGCTGCGAGCCAGAAGTGAAATGTAGTCGGTCTTTGAACGCGTGGTTGCCGCTCAAGTGGGCACAGCCACACCAAGACGTCCTCTCTGCCTTCTCATTTGTCACTGTCATCACCAACGATCAATTCTGGATGGAGTTCTGGAGCAGCTCTTGGCCAGTGACAATAGCATTGTCGACCCGACACTATGGAAAGCATTGATACTGGCTCAAAAACCCGGGCGCCAGAACCAACATACAGCCCTATTGGGTTTAGCCGAGAGGGCCAGGCGCTTGCAACGTCAAGGCTGACCAACCATGTTAAGCGAGAGGGGGGGCGATGTGACGCATATTCAGGCCGTCTCGTTTGAGCTGAGATGTGAGGTGCGCAGGCGATATTGATGCTAGCTTTAAGAAGACTGAAGCGAAGGACAAGAAACAGTGTCGGACACATTAACGAAGGTAGTTGTCGAACCAGCAAACGCTCGCGGGGCCCGGGCCGGTGCCACGATTCTCAAGGTATGGGGAGCGGGTTGTCCACCTGCTGAACAACCCCAGCTCGTATTGGGTATTGGCACCCGTGATTTCTCCTCTACGAGCCACAAACCATATGCTTCACGTACGGTGCAGCGAGGTTGCTGTATCAAGTCCCCCGTTCTTCACGGGGAGAATAATATTTGAACAGTCCTCTTCATCGCCTTCTCGTTTATTTTCCTTCCTCTAACGCGGCTATTCAAAAGAAAGATCCATCTACACTTGCAAGCTTCTCTAATGGCACCCATGAGCAGTCTTAGTGAGTGACTAGCTAGGATGGTGAATCGGTTAGTAGCACCCAAGTGCACAAAGGCCAATGGCGGATTTCAATACGGAGTCATGATTTTGCTCAAGAATGCCCGTGTCAATGTGCAATGATTTGCCCGTCAAGCATAGAACAGACAAACAAACATTAACCACACCTCCTGGCAGCTGGATGCAAGAAACTAGATAATGCATCAGAAAATTGTGTGGAAATCTTCCAGTAACGTGATAATCATACAGCCTGCCGTGGGAAGGTAGTAGGTAAGAGTACCTTATGATGCAGTCGGGATACAATCTCGGCAAAGTCGCCGTCGTTCTCAGCGGTGATTATGACATGCCGGACAAAGAAGTCTATCATAGCATTAGCGCTACTAGGCTTGAATTCGTGCCGCATGAGAGCCGCCTTGACTTCATCGACACTGAGAGGGCGTAGCCATTCAATCCCTTCTTCAGCTTTGTGCAAAACCCTTTTGCTGTTGACTTCCAAATCATAGACGTACTGGACCCCTGACTCAACTAGGCCGGTCTCTCGCATTGAACCACGAGACGGTTCCACCAGACACAGCGGCCTCGGCGTTGATTCCTAGCTCCTCCCGTACCTCCCTGAGAAGACTTGTAAAAGGCATCTCGCCTTGCATGACGGCCCTCCTGCTAAGTTACCCATCATCCCCGCATACATAGCCTTATTGACACCACGGCACGTAATCCAGATAGTGGCGATCGACCCTTGGCCATCGCGGGTAAATGCCGTCAGATGAACACCAGCGGAGACGATTCCAAAGTACGGCGCGATGGAGCGATCAATCGCAAATGGGTACGGCGATCCCATGATTGAGAGCTTCTCGCCAGGCCAGCTGGCAAGTTTCGCAAACGTGCCTGCATCTTGAGCCGCTTTCAGAAGGTGAGTCACAGCAGTGGCGCTGGATGAGACAACATCGGATTCGTCTTCTGGCACAAGATGGATAGTTCGAGATGATTCATTAACCCTAAACCCAGAGGTCCATGGCATTCGCAGGACAATGTCTGCGATCTCCTCGTAGGTGGAACCGCCACAATCGGGACATCGTGGACTCCCAGAGTCCATGATCATCCAAATCATAATGAGGGAAGCTGGTATCGCAATCAGCAAAGGGGTAATATCTTTCAGAGACGGAATACAGACTTGTCACAATCATTAATTACCCCTATACCCCTATACCTCTATAAAGCTCATATCTGCCAGATTCCAGACACTTTGCGTTTAATATGATATCTGCCGCATGATGACACACTCTCTCTTATTACATATAGGTTGATAGGAATTGTACTTCAGAGGGCATTGATAATAACCCCAGAAAACTACACCCAGGGAGGGATAGTGGCGCAGCCTTCTGGCCTCATTTTTCGAACCGTGCGCAGATTCCCTGTCTGACGGTCACCCAAGAACACAAGTCTCAAAAAGAAGGCTGCCTAATGACCAGTGATATTAGGCCGAGAATGCATTTGAGCCAATGTGAGTATGACATGCCAGTATGACATGTGAGTATGACATGTCTAACCGATCGTAAAGCAGGGCGCACACCGAAATCGGGTGTAAAGTGGACTTTTGCATGCTGTTTCACCTTGTCACCTGCAGCGACCTCATAGGCTCCCTACGAGTGACCAGGGTTGGTTGTAACAGGGGAAGCTGCTGAAGAACACAGATACAATGCTTCACAACCTTGGAGGGTTGTCGCACATTACACACTGCTAGGTCATTCCAACATGAAGCTGTCAGTGACAGAACCTCTGAGTGGTGCCCAGGGGAAAGAGAAGTAAAAATATTTCGAATCAAAGTAAATTGTAAGACAGCTTTACAAGTCCAGTGCAGCTAGGCAGCAACGCTCTAACAAAGCTCTCTGCCCATTACTTGCGCCAATATGACATACTGTGGAGATCGAAAACAACTGAAGATTGCCATAATAGGTGCTGGCCCCGCGGGCCTTGGCACTGCCATTGAGTTGGCAAAGCTGCCGTTTATCCAGTGGGACCTATACGAGAAAAGATCAAACCTCAGCGAGATAGGTGGGGGATTCACACTCCAGCCACAAACATGGAGGATACTGGAGCATAATGGGGTGGCCAAGGACCTTTGTGCTCAAGACTACTACCGGTCCGCAGAAGGACTCGTTGAGCAGAGACGGTAGGCATACTGTAGCTCCTCGGACTCTAGTCTCCGACAACTGACCATCTAAAATTTGTAGAAACGGAAGGACGGGGGAATTGCTGATTGAGAAATGCAACCCGGAAGATGTGCCGGCAAGTCGACACAGTTGCCGCCTTGCTCGAGCGAAGCTCCAGCGTGCGATGATGAACAGCGTGGACGAATCCCACATATATCTGTCAAAGAGGCTCGTTGACTTTGAACATCTGCCAGACAATCGAGTCAGGATCTTGATTGAAGATGGGACTATCGACGATGTGGACTTGCTGATTGCTGCAGACGGGATTAGATCAGTATGTCATCCGAGCTCAAGGAGTATCGCAAAGTAGGGTTAATCTTTGGCCCAGTTGATCCGCAAGACTTGCTTCCCCCAACATACCCTGCGATTCAACGGACAATTCGTGTATCGCACGATTGTTAGCCAAGATGAAGCATCGAAGATTGAAGGAATACCATGGGCCCCGGTATTCTGGAAGCATGTAAGCGGCTTGTACGTATTTACGTGCCCACTCGGAGACAATGACTTTGAAGTCACAGCCCGCATTCGCCGTCCGGCAGGACACCAGGAACCTGTCAGCTGGGGTCGGCCAGTTGACCTCGAAGGAGTTCTTCCTGAGTACGATGACTTCTGTCCCCCTGTGCGTGAGATTTTGCGTCTTGCTGCCCGGGGTGACACACAGGAGTTTGCACTGCATTCGGGACCTCGCCTCGACCATGTTGTCCATCATGGGAACATTGCTTTTATTGGTGATGCATCTCACGCGCTCTTGGGAAATTTTGGCTCCGGAGCCGGATTTGCGCTAGAGGACGTGTTCGCTTTGACCAGGGTGATTCAATGGGCTTGGATGAGGGGCAAACAGTTAGTTGATGCACTGAGCTTGTTTGATTCTATTAGGTCTCCTCATTATGGTCGACTTTACCAGACCATAGACAAATTCGCCAACATCAAGGCCGCTCTCCGAACAGAAGGTCTGCTGATAAACGATGAGATTGCAGAGCGTGTAAGGCGCATTTCTCTTGCTTCAGAATCGTGGATGTTCTACTATGATATCGACAAGGCAGTTGAGAAGGTTCTACAAGATACCAACGCTACCAACGCAGGATCTGAAACAGCAGAAACGCCACAGCGGGCAATTAGTAGCGAGGGTAACTGTCTCGGCCAGCTGGACCAAACTGTAACCGATACAAGGGAACCATATGGTATGGGGTTTAGTGTTTGATGGTCTTATTGAATGCAGAAATGCCAAGCCGTAACATCGAGACTTAGAGGACAGGACCGGAAAAGACGGAAATCTGAAACCATCTTTGATCAAGAAAAGCTCAAGCCAGACGAATAATGGAAATTGAGCCACATGAATGCCCCATCACCACTGTCTGACCTGAAATAACAACATGGGCCGCATGATACTTCCCTGGTAACCAGATCGCATTCTCTGTATTCCTCTTAACCCAGTCTCGGGTCACAAACAGCACAGTAGAACGAGTCGAAATGGAAGGAAAAACAGCAGGAAATCCCAAACCAACGTCCAAGACCCCCGATCAGTTTCGATATAACGGCTGCATTCAGTAAAGTATATCGTACGCAGTACGATACCAACGTCTAAAGAGAACATGGTCTCATTTGTCTCGAGATTCAAGATCTTGACTGTCTGATCTGCTGATGCAAACGCCAGTGATCGTTTGTCTGTCGAACATGCGACGGCCTGGGCAGGGCTCGGCCCGCATTCAATCTGGCGGTACGCCGTTCCCTTCCGATCCCAAAGACGGATAGTGCAGTCCTCAGAGCAAGATGCTAGGAGTTTTCCATCTGCAGAGAATGCAACGAAATTCACCCGTTTGGAGTGACCTGTCAACGATGCTGGCTCCGCATCACGAGACAGATTCGAAAGAAGCACGGAACTACCCGACCATGACGCAACGAGAGAATTGTCAGGTGAAAAGGCAACACCGTTCACCTGATCTAGATGACCAATGATGCTGCATATCTTCGTTCCTGTCATTGGATTCCAGAGCTTTGCTGCCTTGTCAGTCGAGAATGAGGCCAGCAGCTTGCCGTCGAACGAGAAGAGCACACGAAGCACCTCAGCTGAATGGGCATGTATTGTGTGGGTGGTCGTGCCTGTTGAAACATCCCAGAGCCGTATGGTAGTATCGGTCGATGCTGACGCGAGCAGTTTTCCATCAGGAGAAAAGGCCAGGTCATTTATGCTGCCAGAGTGGCCATCACACTTCCGAAATTCTTTACCATCTTTCCATAGCTTGATGCTTGTGTCTTGCGAGCCCGAGGCCAGACATTTGGAATCAGGTGACATAACCAGGCTCGTCACTGACTTGGAGTGCCCCTTCACGTCCGAGATGTCCGAAAGCCAGGGGCGCTGGGTTGCTGTGATTCCAGAATTGATATCCTCTTCAAAGTCGTCGAGCTTCCCGAACAGTGCCCATCGTTTCGTGTCCCAAAGTCGGACCTCGTCATTGAACGAACCTGCTGCGAGGAGCTTGTTATCTGGGGAGAAAAGAATCGAGTTTATCCCTGTCGTGTGGTCTGTCAGTGTCCTGAGCCGGGCGCCGCTCGTGACATCCCACACAATGACAGTCTTGTCCTCCGAACCGGATGCGATGAGGCGCGCATCCTGAGAGAATGCCACCGCCATGACCTTTTTTGTATGGCCTACCAAGGTAATAAGCTCTGATTCAGTCTTCGTATCCCATATTTTGATCTTCATGTCATCGGATTTAGAGACGATCTGCTTCCCATCAGGCGAAAATCGCACGCAGTTAATCGGACCCGAATGTCCATCAAGCCATGCGCGTAGCTCATTTGAAGCCTTTGAGATATCCCAGAGCCTCACAGTCTCATCGACGGACCCTGTCGCCACGTATAACCCGTTAGGCGAAAATGTGGCAGAATTGACGCAGCTCGAATGGTTGTCGATTCTCTTGATCAGTTCTCCATTTGCAGTGCTCCATATCCCTACAGTCTGATCCATGGAGCAAGACACCAGGAGACGACCATCTGGCGAGAAGGCGACAGAGTTGACCCAACCCTTGTGTGCTGATTTGATCCAAAACCGCAGCGATCGCGATTGTACGTCCCAGACCAGGACCGTGAAATCATCCGAACCCCCAGCGAGCATGGTTCCATCTAAAGTCATCGCAACAGAACTCATTTTGTCCTTCGCGCCGCCTTCGTCGCCTTCATATTTCGCAATGGTTGCTTTAGTCGCTACGTCCCAGAATCTGACGGCCTGAAAGTTGGATCCCGACTCAATTCTCTTGCCGTCCGGCGAGAATGCTAGATCGCTCACATAGTTGAAGTCATCCTTGGCCTTGGGCACATCTGCTTCAATGACTCTGATCTCTTCAATCCAAGGATGTATTTGGCTTCGGAAATGTCCCCTGAGTTCATTGCTTGGCGGAATGAATACAAGCACCGCGCAGTATGTCTGAAGAGGTGCTTGTCAGATGATGTTCTGATAGTTGAACATCATGCGCCTTGCATCTTTGACAAAGGGTACCTGATGTATGTTGTCATAAGGCTACAGAATAAAATTGTCAGATAATTGCTTCACGACCGACTGTAGTGACCGGCTACTTACCATAAGCAAAGAGTGGTACAGTCTGATGATAGCACCCATCTCGGTGCCTTTGCCCATTAGATTTATAGTTTCCAGCCAGCAGAGGAAATGATCCTTGAAGAAAATGCTGACTGAGTCACCATCGCGCAGAGGTATTCCGCTTTGCCGGTAATGCTCGACCCAGTAAAGGCAAGCGTACCGGAGCTCAGGGGGTATGCACCGCGCTATCCGACCTGGTTCCACGTTTTCCACCAGCGTGCCTGGAGATTTGAGACCACAGATGTTTCTTTTGAGCAACTTTGACATGAGATGTACGCACTGATCACCAAGCGCTCTGTGCGCCTGTTTCTCGTTTTCCCAAAAGTTGCGATCGACACATCTTTGTTTGTTGAGGAGAAAGTCGCGGAATGTAGGGTGGTGGAGGCGGACGGGGCGTGATGGGTCGCTAGGGATATTCAGGATGGTGTGCAAATCACCCAAGGTCTCCTTGACGGTCATAGTTCGTAGGTCAAGCAACTTGGCTAGTGACTCCATGGACAGCGTAGAGCTGAGAACGACGATAGCCCCAAGGACTCTCCTCAGCGTCTCGTACACTTCTTCTTTCTCTTCGTCATCATCTATGTCCCGAATGGAGGCTTGCAGGGCTTGGATATAGATCTGGTCCAGGTGCTTATACGGTCCAGACGGCCCGGCACTGGAGGAAAGACCCGCGAATAGCTTCGCGATCCGTCTCATGATCAAATCGAATCTCTTTCCTGCTTTGATGAAGCGGCAAGCTGTTGCGGCCCATATGAATAGACCTGACGAGATCTCGACTAATTGAGTGATAATTCGGCTATCAGGCCAGCCTTCCTCGCAATACTCAAGTTCTTCTCGAATAGCTGTAAGCCCATTCTCAAAGAAGAATTGGAGATCACGCTCCATGAGATTCGCCTCTACTTCGTGAAGAATGAAAGTCTCGCGATCCACCTCCGGGATCTTTTGGAAGCTCTTCCGTACATAAATCTCGGGTCTGCTCGTTATAAGAATTCGCAGTCGAATGTTCGTGATCTGCGAGGCAGCCAGGATTCTGAAAAGCATTCGAACGTCCTTGTCGCTGTCGCATTCATCCAAGGTATCGAGCACCAGCAGGATGATGGAAGGAGGGGAGTGTCTGGGAAGCTTGGACAGTGGATCAAGTATCAGGTGTTGCCACTGATCTCGAATTGACTGTTCGAAGATGTCTGGCTCTCTTCTGATGGCGTCACAAATATGTCGCTTTGCTTCGGGAACACGAAAGGCGAGTTGCTTAGCAAGAGTAGGAGCCACCTTGTCGGCCTTCTTGAGATCACCTCCGCCTTTTGAGAAGAAGAAGCTCCCGCCAAGAACTTTCTTGTCGTAATAGTTCTTGGCTATAGTTCGGGCAACAGTGGACTTGCCTGTGCCCGCCATGCCATTCAGGTAGAATATACCTTTGTTGTGGACTCCCTCGACCCACGACTCTATTCGTTTGAGCAGTTCCACCCGAGTGTTGTCAAGACAAAAAGGTTCGTGGTTGTTGTGAAGTGAATTGAAAGCTGCTTCAGGGACGTGAGGTAACTTATCCAGATATTCCTGGGGTCCGTCGCGGATTTGTTCGATTTTAAGCCGGAGTCGCCGAAACGCGCGTCTTCCCCTTCGCCATACATAGGGAGCATCTGGACATTGCAGATCCCTAGCATACAGTAGACCCTGTCTTCACTGCGCTTTGTGCTTCGTCTCGTCCCCCATTCAAGCCGGTCCTCCACATCGAATTCTTCGAAGCCGCCTCCTCGCAGGACGTCGCTCGGGATTTGGGTGATATCTTCAACGAGAGATATTAGGCTAGCCTTGCTCCCCAAAAACATCCCTTCTTTGGAGAAGAATTGAACGGATTCAGGAGCGACAAGCTCTTGAAGCGTCCAGCCGCGAGTGAACCATCGAGTCTTGCGAAACGCTGGCTCCCACCAGGGCGGATCCCGAGACGACCCGTCTTCAGGCTTTTGGAAAACATCGGTCAAGTACGCGTAACATGTGCTTGCGTTACGGTACCAGGAGAACATGGATATGATGGCTTCCCCAAGCTCGGTATTATTCGTCTTGTCGATGCAACAGGTATCAATCCAAAAGTATTCCAGCCCGTCCTTGGCTGCTTGCTCGCCGCAGAATTGAATCTTGGCCCAGCCATCAGGCTTTTCGAGGGTGTTCCCTTGGCAAAAGTCTTGTAAAGTAATCTCTTTGTCGTTATCTTCCAACCAGGTGTGCGACAGGATAGCATACTCTGGGATCTTCTCATGGAACTCCTTGGTGAGCTGATATTCACCTTCTGCCAGGCGGTGGAGAAGCCGCATCTTGATCCACTGGGCGGTGACAACAGAATTACGATTGATGGTTTACATGAAAGTAGCTGGGCTAGTCTGAAAACGAATGTTGGGTTTTGGGTATGGAGATCAGGATGAACAGGTAATGAGAGAAGTTGAGAATAGTGGACAAGGAAACATGCTTGACTTAGGCAAGAGGATGGACGAAGGACACCATGGAAGGAGCTTCCCGCCCAGTGTGGCAGCAGCCTCTTCGTAGGACCTCACTGGCTGCACATGGATGCAGCTGCAGTCGTCACAGTGTCACACTCCAGGGTATGCCAGCACAACCAGTATTGTATCATCACGTAGGCTCAATCTGTGCAGCCTGCTCCAGTTCTACAACCAATAGCTAGTCAAGAGGCCAGGAAGATCCGCATGCCATGAAACCCTTGCTC
Organism: Thyridium curvatum; assembly: GCF_004353045.1. Taxonomy (NCBI): domain Eukaryota; kingdom Fungi; phylum Ascomycota; class Sordariomycetes; order Thyridiales; family Thyridiaceae; genus Thyridium; species Thyridium curvatum. The sequence continues at coordinate 56,622 of NW_022156813.1, read as the reverse complement.
TTCGGTGAGAAGGGGTTGTCACCAGGCCCGATATTACAACTCAAATCCCGGACATGTACCACGCCGACACGGATCACTATTGGTCGGCCCATAGTTAGTTTAGGGAACACCATGCTGTGTCCATCGACCAAACGCATATTTTTGCCTTACTTCCAAGGTATCGATTTCCCTGTATGACAAGGAACGAAGATCGTCATTGCATCGGAAATTTTCAAGGCCGAGTGCTACGCATTAATCATTCGTGCTCAACCTGTATGATCATTGATCACGCTGCATTCAATCATCTATGGCAATTGGTCATACAGCATAAAGCAACATGCAGTACCTTAGACGGACAAGTCACTGCCTCGTCTCGCCTTTCGGCCTTGGCACTGTACTTGGTAACGCCGCATACATTGCTTCATAGGCATAGCGCCCCTCTCATTCTTCCAGGTGTTGAGGTGATAGCGCCTGCAACTTTTTATTTTTCCTGCTGACCATTACCGGACCTTCTTTTGCTGGACGGCCATCCAAGTGCCGGCGGTTGAAACATAGAACTACAAGATAAGTACCTTAGCGGGCAAAGGGGTTTTCGAACAGGCGTTCAGTGAGGCTGTTTCAATATCACTACCCTATTTTTAGCTAAACAGCCATTCGAACAGGACTTCAAGCTCAGGATCGAATGTCCACTCAAGCCGACAATACATTCAGTCAAGCCAAGAGCTACAAGGTCACTATTTGGCAGCGGGTACTGGCAATCGAGTGGATATCTTGCCCTCCTTGCCTGAGGGGGTGCAACAGATGCTTGCTGGAAGCTATCTCGCGCAATATGGGTACCACGCGGCGGACAGTGGCGCCAACCTGAACAAGAAAGTGACTAGTTACCTTGCAGTGTAGTGATGGTGGTTCTACCTTGGATGTCGAGGAGGCGATGATCTTGATCATTTTCCGCACCGCACGACTTGACATTTCCTTGCTATTATGAATGGCGGTACAGCGTGAAGGAAACAAAAATAGAACTAGACACCAGTAGACAATAGTGGTACTTTAATGCCTTGTTGGACACAGTGGATAGCCACCACATTTTGATTGACCTCTGTAGGTACCGCCCAGATCGAGACTTTGAGCGATAGCAAGGGAACAAGGCACTAGCAGCTTTAGCTTCAATGCCTCGATACACTTTAATTTCCCCACCGTTATTTAGCATGATAGCTGCTTTTCAAGATGTGGTTCTCTCGGAGTCTGCCCCAGGTATCATCAAGGGGGGAACAAGCCTGGTGAAGGTGCGCAATTCCGCGTGCGCCCAAGCGCCGGCGATGTTTTCTCAGAGTGCCCAACACGGCGGGTCCGAGAGACCCACATCGCCGTCTACTGGTGGCCGAACTGACCAAGCGCATCATCATCGACACGAACAAGCTGGAAGCAGGCATGGCCGACCAATCGCATGGCCGCCGCCAGACTCTGCAAGCGTTGCCTTTACAACAGATCATTGCTGGCAATGAGTAAACAATGCCTCGATCAGCGCCTTATATAGGCACGAGAGGCATGAATTGGATTTTAACAGTAATGTAATTTGAAGTGTCTAATCAGTTACAACGTTTTGACCTGATGTTTTCTATTATTCAGGAACTTTTGAATCTCCTGGATTGCATTCTTCTTTCTGCTGGTGAAGCTAGCCGGTCCCTGCGGCCCTGAATCCCCGAGGAGAGACACCTTTCGCCATTCGGTCTCGTGGCAGCAAGACTGTTCCAGGCTCGTATTCGTCTAGCTGTCTCAGCAATGTCATCATTGCTGAGGCCACAGCTTCTGGAGGCAGAATGTAGTCGCGTTCCGGGTCAAGGAACTTTGCTGCCTCGCGCTTCTCATACAGTGGCGAGCCCACAACGCTGTGAAACGTGTTAGAGTCGAAGGGCAATGAGAAGGGACTTTTTTTTGACCCCGGCGCAACTCCGACCACTCTGATCCCGGGAATCTCAGCGAGGGGAGCCATTTCGCGAATAAAACTGCTCAAAGCATGTTTCGAGGCCGTGTAGAGGGGCGTAATGATGCTTGAGCGCTGTGCAGCAATGCTGGATATGTGGATAATGGTACCCTGGAGATTGTTTTCAACAAGCTTGCGCACAGCGATACGCGTCGTTTTGATAGGGTGGTTGAGGTTGATGTCGAAAACCTTGTACCTCGAGTCCTGGTCTTGATCCTCCCAGAAGGAATTGCTTGAGGGCTCGAAGACCCCGGCTCCTGGGACTACCAGGGTGGGAACACATCCGAAGCTGGCAACGCACCGATTGAAAGATGCCTCGAGCTGGGCCCAATCTGCGACATCCAGTTGGAAGAATACGACTCGTTGACTCGCTTCAGGTTGTAGAGACTCAATCCAGGCCGAGGCCGAAGGATGGAGAGCAAGGTCAGCGATGAGAATACTGTAGCCAATCCTGTGGATTTGCTTGACAAATGCAACTGAGATTCTGGAGCCACCTCCGGTGACAAGGGCAATCTGCTGCAGTGTGTTTGGCATCGTGATCCTCTCGTCGTCCGAAGGAGAACAATGTAAAATCAGTGATAGTGCGTAGAATGATGTGATGTTATGATCGGCACTAGAGATGCACATTGGGTTTGTTAGTTTGCTGGGTGGCTTCTATGGCTATACAACAAATGTCTCAAGATGCCGTTCCCCCTTAGCTCCAGATTCGACCTCAGTCCCGAAGTCATGGATCAATTCACGCCTCCCCTTTTCCCCGGATCCGCTACCCCAGATCCCTAGACATGCATTGAACCCCAATCTACGAGTCCCTTACTTAATGTGTGTCAAGCCCTGTCGACAGTCGAAAGGATCATGTCCCAACAGACTGATTTCCACCAGCAGACACTGACGGAGCTCTATGCATCGCAGTCAAAAACACCATAAGAAAAATGAAGTCCGACGCGGTTCCAGCGACGAGATACAATTTCGCTATTGTCTTCTTTGTTGCTCTTGGCTCATTCACTTATGGCTTCAATGCTTCTATTATGGGCACAGTCTTCGGACTCGCCCCTTTCTTCTCCTATTTTAACCTGTCACTTACAGGACCGGATGCAGACTATGCCAATTCTATGATCGGAGGTACGAAATGAGTCTTTGAACAATGCCTCTATATTGCTTCCTGTGGTCCGAAGTGTACATTCTAATGGCATACAGCTACAAACGGTCTCTTCTCGGCCGGAGGCATCGTAGGGTGTCTCCTCATGATCAGACTTGCCGACAAGTTCGGTAGGAAGCGAACGATACAGGTAGTCTGTGCCGTCTGCGTCGTCTCGGCTGCGTTTCAAGCCGCGGCCGTCCATATTGCCATGTTACTCGTAGGCAGATCCTTGAATGGCCTCGGGTACGCGTCTATTAACTCTCCCTTTGGCTAACTCCTCAACTCACATTACGATTCAACTCTGGCATGATGAATGAATGTCATTATTCCCTTGTACCAATCCGAGGTGGCTCCACCACGCGTTCGTGGACGCATGGTTGGAACTCACGGCTTCTGTCTTGTGCTGGGTTATGTTAGTTTTTCCTTTAGTCCAACAACCGGTCAATTGCTTTCGGTTCAACTGACAAGACTATCTGTTGACAGCATTTCGCTGCGTGGACAGGCCTCGGTTGTTATTTTGCAACAAACCCACAACTATAATGGCGCCTCTGCCTTGCTCTTACAGGTGTGTACCGAGTGATAGCAAAGGGTCGCACATGATTTTGCTAACGCAGGAAATCAACCTACAGCTGTTGCCCCTGGCATCCTCGGCCTTGGCTCGCAACTCGTCCCCGAATCCCCCCGTTGGCTTGTACAAAAGAACCGTGTCTCTGAAGCTCTCGACATCCTGACCAAGCTCCATCACCAACCCGGTGCCCTAGACAACGCCGCATCTCAATCTGAATGTAGAGCTATCGAGATACAGGTCATGTCAGAACCCGCCAAGGCCATGACTTTCTTTGGAATCATGAGAAAGCCTTCCTACCGCAAGCGTGTTCTTATCGGACTGTTCGTCCAGTAAGTTACCCTTTTGAAACATGGCCTGCGCTGTAACTTGTTTGTCAGAGTGTGAAGCTGATCGTACATTCAAGGTGCGCGGCTCAGTCTACCGAGATGCTCGTAATCAACAACTACTAAGTTCTTCTCTACAATGGCCTGGGCCTTACAGGGTACCTTCCACTCCTTCTTTACGGAATCTACACTACCTGGGGCGCTTTCCTCAACTGGGCGGGGGCAATATTTGTGGCCAGGGTTGGCAGGATCCGCATGCTTGTCATAGGTCTAGTATGAGTCTAATTCTCACGTTATGCTAGGCGAATTGGATCCACTGACGAGTGTCTGCAGGTTGGCTGTGGTCTCATGGTGGCTGCCGAGACCGCCCTAGGGGCCGTTTCTGCCAAGAAGAAGAATGACCGTGGCATCAACGCAGCGGGCGTTGTCTTCCTCTTCGCCTTTGTGACCTTCTATGGCGGCTGCGTCGATGCCATCAGCTATATCTACTGCACTGAGATCTTCCTAACGGCGATTCGTGCCCAAGGAGTGAGCTACTCGGTCATTGGCTCGTTTGGTATGACTCTAGGTACGCCTCATCATGTTTTCTTTGTTAGTATGCTCTCTTCACTAACATGTGCGTTCCTAGTCTATACCCAGCCAGCGCCGATCGCTTTTGCACAGGTCGGATGGAAGTATTACCACGTTTCCATTATTCTGCCACTTCTCAGTGCTCCCGTTCTGCACTTATGCTTCCCCGAGACAAAAGGTCTTCTTTCTTTAGAGGAGATCGGGGCGGTCTTTGGTGATAGAGAAGGTACTATATCCGTTTCGGTGCACGAGGACACGGCAGATCAGGAACAGTAAAACGCTAGGGTCTGAGGTTTATGCCATCAGGAAGAGTGTTAATGGTGAATGGGACTCGTCGATCGGGGAAAGGATGAGTGCTGGAGCATGTTGGATACCTTATTCTAATTTGGAAGGTTCAAATCATCGACCTAGCGGTAGTATGCCGATATAATTGAAATACGCCATCATTTTGTTTTCCCACGGGTATGCAGAACACCCGTCGACAGAATACTGATGAAAGCCGTGCATGTGCATTGACCCGGGGGGTGAAAAAGTGAAGGCATAGGAAACAGCCAGCTAGAGGGGCGGTGTATAGGCCGCCACGCCTTAGGGGAAAGGGATATAAGGGCTCAGGTTGCATTCTTGGTAAGGTTGTGATATCCTCTATTTCTTTAAGAGACCAAGCACACGTTTCTCTGCCGCATGTTGGGCCGGCTTGACTCCCGCTCCAGCGGGCGGGTCTGCATTGAAGGTCGGAACATTCCTCCAAGCTTGGCCTTTCGTAACCTCCAAGACAGTTCCCGCCGGCCACTGAGATGATTCGACCAATGACAGCATCCCATCGGCTATTTCTGATGGCTGAGCACAGATGCCCTCGGTTATATTATACTCCTCCATCGCTTTCGGGGCATCGGTCCATATTCTCGTATATACCATGCTATCTCAAATTATTAGTTGGGAGCGACTAATTTGTCCTAGAACTCTCTTACCCCGGAGCACAAGCGACTACTTTAATGTCGGCAATCTCATCCAAACTTGCTAGCGACCTAGTGAAACCTGTGACGGCATGCTTTGATGCAACATAGAGTGGAGCTGTAAAGTTGGGAGCGTACCCAGCAAGGGAGCCTACAATCAAGACCACGCCCTTTTTCTTATGATGGACAAGTTCTCGAATGCCCACCCGTGTGAATTGGATGGCATGGCCAACGTTGATGTCAAGTAGTCGATAACGATCGTCTTCTAAATCCTCCCAGAAATTGGAAGGTCCTTTCTATTAGTCATTTAATATTAGCATGAGCAATGATAGGTATTGGTGTCGGGGTAGATCCCACCGCTTCAAAAATCCCTGCTCCAGCCACATATCTATTAATGTGAGTCAGTCAGTTGAAGTATTTGCTACCTCGTGCTTCTCACATGTCAGGAACTTCGCCAAATTGCCTCTCTGAAGTTTTAATCAAGGATTTCAGTTGATCCCACTCTGCCACATCTGTCTGCTGATACACCACTTTGGTCTCTGCTCTCTCTACATCTCGTAGCCAATCCTCGAGCTCTGGAGTGGATCGAATATCTGCAACTATTACTCGGCAACCATGCTTCTGACAGAGCTTTGCGAACTCAAGGTTGATACCTCCAAATCATGAGTTGTTAGCTATTCACCAATTGGGTGTCCTCGACATGCAGAAGTTACCTGAGCCGCCCCCTGTAATAACAGCAATTTTCCCACCGATGCTGAAGTTTCCGATGACCATGATGGCTAATATCTGTAGAGGTGATCCTTGGTAGATCATGCGCTTCTGATACGAGGTCAAGGCTCTGATCTTTGAGAGATCTGCATCTCAAACATAGCAAAAGAAATGGGCATAAAGACCCGAAGAGAAGTACTACTAATCGCCGAAACTAGGTACACCAGGTTTTCTGTTGTTCTCAGCGGGTGTGATGATAGTACTAACAGTAAGGGATAGCTATCTATCATCCGGCAGAAGCTTTCTTATAATCCATGCCGGCCAATCGGTTTGATGAAAACTCCTTGCGCGAAGTCCGGAACGTAAACAAGGATGCCTCCGTGCCGATCGTGACGCTAAGGAATTAGTGGGAGCAACACGGACACGCTATGACAAGAAGGTCCGGAACGTAAACAAGGACCTCCGTGCCGATCATGACACTAAGGATTTAATGGGAGCTACGCGGACATGCTATGATAAGAAGGTCCGGAACGTAAACAAGGATGTCTCCGTGCCGGTCGTGATGCTCGGGATTTAATGGGAGCAACGCGGACGTGCTATGATAAGAGGTAGCAATCCTTTCCAACTGACAATTGCCTGTTTCGAGTCTCCGGAAGGGCATTCGTAAACACTTCGTCATGTATGCATACGTCATCGCTGTGGTCGTGATTATCACGATCTTGGTGGCCAAGCATCGAAACTTTGGCAGGCGGCCAAAGGACTACCCGCCAGGTTCGTTGCATACAGTGCCATGAAGGGACATGACTGACAATACTTCAGGGCCACCTACGCTCCCCTTCTTTGGAAATCTTTTCCAGATGCCTACTCGGGAGATACACAAAGGGCTTGCAAAGATGTCCGCGCAGTGTATGTTCTTAGCGAATGTCTGGATCGTAAAAAAGCTAACGCTCGACAGATGGCCCGATCATGAGCCTAAAGCTTGGTGCCATGGATGTCATTGTGTTGAATTCATACACGACGGTCAAAGATCTTTACGATAAAAGGAGCAGCATTTACTCAAATCGTGTGGATAATTACCTACGCAACTTTGGATATAACCTAATGATATCGACTCGAGAGTAAGATTGCATGATTCTTTATATGTTCCGTCATCATTTACTGACAAACCTGAAAGCAACGACGATGTTTGGCGCCGTCAGCGAAAAATGTATCATACAGCTCTAACGAGTACTGCTGCTACTCGGTACTTGCCCTATCAGGTACGTTCCGTGCATTAGTAGACTTTCCTGTCCATCTTGTCGTCATTAGCTAAACCTCGGCAACTTACGCACTGTAGAGATTCGAGTCCAACCAGCTCCTCTGGGACTTGTTGAACAAGCCCAACAGCAGCTATGATGCTCTAAAGCGCTATACGACCAGCACCGGGTCAACAATCACTTACGGCTGGAGAGTGAACAGCTCGGATAACCATTACGTGTCTCGTCTTTTCGAATGGATCGAGTCATACACATTAGTCGGAATCGCGACTCAGGTCACAGAATTCTTCCCCTTCCTTCGACCAATTATAAGGCATACCCCCAAGTCTTTGAACAAGCTGAATAAAGAGCTTTCGAGGCTTGTTATAATGGAGAAGGACCTTTGGTTGGAGCTTCTTCAACAAGCTAGATCGAAGGTTGACCAGGGAAGACTTAATCCATGTTTCGCTGGCGATATGCTCACTAATCAGGACAAAGATGGACTCAACGAGATGGAGATGGCATATAATGCAGGCCATGCTTGGGCTGGAGCTTCAGATACGACATTCAACACGCTGCTGGGATTTGTGAAAGCAATGATCCTCTATCCTGAAGTTCAGAAACGAGCCCGTCTGGAGTTGGACGAGGTGATCGGTGCTGACAGACTTCCGGAATGGCAAGACAGGGATAACTTACCCTACGTCCGAGCCATAGTAAAGGAAAGTTTAAGATGTTAGTTTGATCGAATCACAACTGTGACTATCCCATCTAAAATCAAGGCTAATTAGTGGAGATATTTAGGGTGTCCAACTGCGGTTCTCGGAATTCCTCACGCCGTTGCCCGGGATGATCAGTATATGGAATATAGAATTCCTAAAGGGGCTTCTATTATCCAAAATGTAAGCATCTAGGACTTGTCCTTGGAAATTTTGACGTGATCATGGAACTGTGAAATTACTCTCGCTGACTGAGTTCTCTTGTCGCAGATTTGGGGCATCAATAATGACCCAGTTCGCTATCCGGAGCCTCGGAAGTTTGATCCAAACAGATACATTCACGACTCTATGCTCTCACAGGAGTCTGCGGCCCAAGCTGACCCGGCACTTCGTGACCATTTCACCTTCGGATCTGGTCGCAGGATCTGTCCGGGAATGCAGGTTGCGGACCGCAGTCTGTTTATGGTCATATCTCGAATGCTATGGGCGTTTGACATCCAGGGGCTAGATAACGAGGTCATCGACAACGATGCAATGACATCCGGCCTTGTCGCAGGACCAATACCTTACAAGTCGAATTGCGTGCTTCGCGACGAGAAAAGGGGCCAATTGATTACGGAGACTTGGAAGGAAGCTGAAGGTTGGCTTGACGAGGAGCGAAATTACACCCAGGCGTGGTACGAAGCGGAATTCTGGAAGAAATGATGGCGTTATAACTGCGTAGTTCGACTTTGACAATCTGTCACTGTTGCTTTGAGCCAAAGATGAAAACACTTGAGAACACTCCTGCGGCTCGCGTTAGATGATGGCATAGACTTAACTCTTATGCAAATCCAAGACAGACTAGTTTACAAGCATTTCTACCTGCTTGCAACTTTATTAGATCCTGCTGGTGAATGCCTGAATCAAAGAGGGTGGTTTTATTTTGGGGGGTTCCCAGAAGCAAACGTCAACCTCGCCAATCTGACCCGTCAGTCTGGTTGACCAAACAGAATTGCCAATCTGCTGTCTACAGCGGCCTTGTCAGCCTATGAGGAAATTGCTCGCCCGAATGTCTCCAGTGCGCCACGGGATAGGCCTGTCTTGCCCGGAGCCCCACGGCCCGCGGAACCACAAGATCCCGCGGAGCCACACGATCTCGCGGAACCACACGATCCTGCGGTCCCACCTGGCGAGAAAGAGACACCTGAAACCATATAATCCCCCCTCTAGAGGCAATGCCATGCTAGTTCGGTAAGATTTGCTTGCCAGGCTCTTGAAAGCACCAATGGCGTCAAACAGCAAGGGACCCTCTCGCTCAGTTACAATATTCGGATTTGTTACTCGCAATGCGGACCTGACAATAGAAGAATTCCAAAAATATTGGATTGAGAAGCATGCTACTTTAGGAGGTGAATTTCTCTCCCGAATGGGAGTGATAAGTTACAGGCAGGTATGTTCAATTCTCCAAGAGCCCTCTATTCTTCCCGGTTGCTCCAGAGTCAAGCAGTGTGAGTATTTGCAAACAACAGCATGTCTGAGCAGTCTATTGGTTCAATGTTCTGTTGGATAATGAGGAGCTCTTTCTGATAACATGTTTAAGTTTCATATAGATCCAGCCACCAACCCCCTGGGCTATGATGGGATTGTGCAACTGGAGGTTCCTTCAATGGATACCTGGACGAAAATTCGAAATGACAGGTTTTATCAAGAGGTTATAGTACCTGATGAGAAAAAGTTCTTTCAATCGAAGAAGATAACTATAAGTACTGGAAGAAACTACTCTATAGTTGAAGGAGGGAATTTAATTTTAGAAAAGGTATAAACTAGAGAATTAATATACTCTATCTATTTAATATATTGTTTCTTAGCCTTCCTGTTAGGTACAAGCTAAGTTATACAGTAAATTTATAATATAGTAAAGCTTGGACCTCTAGTGAACCAGTACTAATGAAGTAACTATATAATAGCCTAGCATTAGATGCTTTTTAGATATAAAAATTAGAGATAGCCATTCTTTAGGATATCTTATATAAATATAGATTGATTACTTATACTTTCTATATCTACCTAACCTATTATAACCCTATAATCTTAATAATATAGTCTTTTCTATTGCGACACTTGCAGGCATGGAGACGGGCCTCGGTCCAATATCCTCTACTTCCATGACGCATTGCCTTTCCCCAGGAGAACATGTATGGGCTGCTAATGCAGAATCTGCCTTCTGCATTGAACGCTGCTGAGTGTTCTCGACGTCATGGTCCGGCCGCTTCGTCATCGGCCTTAACCGATCAAAGTCTCGCAACAAGTCCTTTGTCAACCTGGCCACCCCTTTGGCACTGGTCCACTGTTGACTGAGAGCGAGTAAAGCACTGTAACATGCGCAAAGATCTTGAAGAGCGGCGTTCGGATCTCGCTGATTATCGCGCAGAGCACGGTAAATAGTTGTGGTTGACATGGACATTGCGTAGGGTACTAAGGGTAACGGTCGGAGACAATCCCCTACTTTGGAGACGAGATGGAGAATTCGATCTGCTGATCTAAGACGCCGCTGGTACTGAACGGTATTTGGTCCGTTGTATCGACAGGACAACATCGCTGCCACATGATACCAGATCTCGAGGTACGCTAGTTTCCCGTCAATATCCAAGCGATTGGGCCGGCGAAAGATAAACGTACCCTTGTGTGACTTGTGCAAGCGCGAAAAGTCGATTGTGGATGTAAGATCCTCTAAGGAAGGAAAATCACGACAGTCATCACTTGTCGCCGCCGAAGTAGCCTTGTAGACTTTCGTCGCCGTCACCATCAGGTCCCCCAACGCCATGGACAGCGACATCAGTTGCGAGCGGTAGCTGTCTTTCCTCGGAAGAATGCGTTTAATTGCAATATCGGAATCATCGATAATGAATGGAGTCGTTCCCATGATCGGCTTGTTGAGCCGGTCGAAGTTCCGTAGAGACCACCACAGGAAGTCGCATTGTTCCTGATTCTCGTTCCCCGGGATATCCCAATGTAACAGCAGTGACCACGCTTCGTGAATGGCCTGAGACAGGTAACTCGACGAGCGACCTGGTCCATCTATTCCATCGTTGTGCAGATGCATCATCGTCAAGATTTGCACCTTGGACAGGCGGTCCGGTTCCAGATCCGCGCGCATTGCTGCATCAAGCCCGGACAACAATTTTGAACCGAACTTAGGCGGAGTCAGGAGCGGACCGTCATCGGCCACGTACAGAAAGGGACGGGCCTGTTTGACTTTGCAGGTGACGAGACATATGGCCCTGGTCAAAAAGATGGAGGACTGTCCATTGCTGTAGTCACAAAGAACACTAGTGCCGTCGATGATGGGGATGAGGTCGTTCAGAAGAGCGATGAAGATGGGGAACAGAGCATCAGTCGTGAATTTTGGTAGCTCGAGGAAGGCTCCTACTCCCTCAAGGTATCTTCGATGTGGCTGTGACAGGTTCAATGGAGCGGCTCGTCTCTTGCACCTCTTGTACCAAGCTAGTCGGCGCTGCGCTATGTGCATGGCAGCCTGGCATTTCTCTCTTTGTTGAGGGAGGCTATGCCGGGGGTGAGGATGGGTGGGACACGAATCCAGTTGCTCGACACATGTGCCCAGGTCAACAGCGCCGGAGAGATCTGTTAGCACAGATTCGGGATTGTAAACGGTGACGCGGCCTGGGCTTTCGTCGATCCCTCGGGTGTCAATATCGGAATGAGTTGCGTCCGCCTTGTCGAGGTGAAAGCACTTCTTTTTACGCACACGACAGTTATGGCAAGGTACAACAGAGCCAGTCAGCCTTCAGTAGACGGGCTCGAAGCGCGATTGTAGCAGGGACTTATCTTGGGAATTGCGTTTCTTGACTGGCGTATTGGAAGACCGCCACACGATCTCCATGGAGCCAAAAGGAAGGGCCGGGATTGTCAAATCATTGACAATCGGCCTGGAATACAATAGAGTCGATAGACCTTGAGATTAGGGGCAGCAAGTACACCGCCCTGAGTTGAGACCTGCCGCCTCGAGTGGGGAAAGCCTGATAAATAGAGGCCGGCAACAGGAATTCCTAGGGGGGCGACTGTTCAGCCAATTTAAACCCGGGCGCTTCAGAGCCTGTTACCGCACTACCAAGGTCGTCGAACTAGCTAATCATGCCGCGCTAAAGTCAACAATCCACACACCCTCTGGAGGCGTGGCGACGACTCATGAAGACAATCGAAGGGAAACGGCCCATTGCCACCAGCATGCTCCCCGTACAGTAAAAAGCATTGAAAGCAGACAGAGAAAGAAGAAGTGTAATCTGTGGCTCAATACGAAGAAGGACTAGGACCGGGGCTCGATGTCAAGACCTCCCATATCTGACACCGAAGCAATCTCATGGGTGGCCCCATGTCTGACCAGAGTAGGCATCAAGTGTGACCATCTGGTGAGAAGCCCATAAAACCCACCCCACCCGATCCCAGTATTTCCCCCGCACCATGAGGCGAGTCCCCGCACGACTGAAAGTACCCCAGGTTTGTTGGAACGCGTTGCCGAACTGAATTGGGCATAGTCACCCTTCAATGAACCAGCAACCAGCTCCTTGTCGCTCACGACAAACGTACCTCGTGCATGTCACGCTCAGCACGGTGAGTCGGAATCCTGGGTAGAGACAATTCTGGCGTAGCCTCACCGCCTGGGTCAACCAACCTACCTCCATTTCTTCTTCATCTCTTCCGACTTCCGCTCTTGTCTTCACTTGGTTGTTCCATCTGGCGAAGCCCACTTCAACGCTATCAAGCTACCAAGACAACATATACTGCTCGTTTGTGAGTTGTCAGTGCAAGATGGCTACAGAGTCTTCGGTTGAGAATAAAGGTTCTCCGCAACACATCGAAGAAGGCCGGGACGACCAAGCTCATGCTCCAATCAAGCTTGCCGCGAATGCCAACTTGGCAAGCGAAGATGAGCACCATACGACGTTCCTACAAGCCGTCAAGCGGTATCCGAAGGCGGTGGCTTGGTCAGCCGCCGTGAGTCTATGTATCATCATGGACGGTTTCGATGTTGCGTTGATGGGAAGTCTCTTCGGCTTCCCAGCTTTCCAGCGCAAATATGGCCATCAAGTGGGCAACACTGGCAAGTACACACTTGATGCGCAGTGGCAAGCAGCACTTGGAATGGGGACCCCTATTGGCAATATCATCGGCATCACTCTGAACGGCATTCTCACGGATCGCTTTGGGCACAAGCTGGTCATGCAAGCAGGCTTGCTCCTGCTGACCGGCACAATCTTCATACAATTCTTTGCGCCAAACGTGCAAGTCCTGTTTGTCGGCCAAGTTTTGTGCGGCATTCCATGGGGTATCTTCTCGACTTTGGCGCCGGCGTTCGCATCTGAGGTGGCTCCTCTTGTCCTCCGAAGCTATCTCGAAACATGGGTGGTTTCTTGCTGGGGCATCGGACAATTCCTTTCATATGCCGTCCTCTTCAGTCTTAATACGCGCCTAGATGAATGGGCATACCGCATTCCTTTCGGCATACAGTGGGCATGGCCTGTTATCATATTGCCTATTGTTAGCTTCTGCCCTGACTCTCCGTGGTGGCTTGTCCGAAAGGGCCGTTATGACCAGGCAAAGAAATCTGTTCGGAGGCTGGTCTCGGCTAAGAATGAAGACATCAAGCAGGAACAGGCAGAAATGGCTGTGGCTTTAATGATCGAGACGAATCAACTCGAACGGGAGATAAGTACAGGCACCACATACTTCTCTTGCTTCCGAGGCAACGACCTGCGGCGGACAGAAATAGCTGCTGTATCATGGGGCTCGCAAATCCTGACCGGCTTCACCATTCAAAACTACGCCAGTTACTTCTTTCAGCAGGCAGGCATCAGCGCCAATGATGCTTTTAAGATGGTACTCGGGACTGGAGCAATCCACCTCGTCTGTAACCTCGCGTCTGCTGCGCTCACCGGAAACGTCGGCAGGCGCCCTCTCTACCTCGGCGGCTGCGTTGTCTTGTCTTTGTTGATGTTTACGATTGGCGGCTTGGCATTTGGACCACTCAACACAACATTCGGAAACATCACATCTGCGATCTATCTCATTTGGTTTGGTGTTTGGTGTCTAACCCTCGGCCCGTTGCCTTATGTTATCAATGGAGAGGTCTCTTCGACCCGACTGCGTGCTAAGACCCTCACGATTGCCAGGGCCACGTATGTGGTACTCAACATCGTCAATAGCGTGTCAGCCCCATACATCCTCAATCCACAGAAGGCCAATTGGAGGGGCAAGACTGGGCTTCTCACGGGTGGTCTGACGGTTCTCACATTGATTTGGGCATACTTCCGTCTTCCAGAAACGGGTGGTCGAACATACGAGGAGCTAGACATTCTTTTTGCTGAAAGAAATTTGTCGGCCAGGAAATTCTCAAAGGCCGTGATTCATCGGAACAATGGGACTTTCAGAGTCACTGGACCCCACGATCAGGGAACCGGTTGAAAGGACGGCTGCGAGCAGCAAGTATCACCTGTTTCAACCTGGTACTGATGATCCTCCAGACTTGAGGGGGCCCGTTGGTAAGGCAATGGATGGGAAGTATTTAGGAGGGGACGAGACGAGGATACTTAGGTAATAAACGGAATTTACAACATTCTCTAACGTGCACCATGCATCAAGACATGATATAAAAATGGCACAGACGTCACGTTTGCGCGCTTCCTGGAAGCACAACTGCTCACTTTACCTACGGCGCCTTCATGTTCGCCCAACCTCTTCTGTGTCAAAATAGTGCTCGGGCAGGGCATCGGGGGCGTTAATCCGCGAAATCACAGACGACAGTAGCAACAGAGAGATGCGCATCCTCGGGATCTGCCACGGTAAATCGAGTCGGGTAATGTGTACTCGTGTCTGCTTCTTGGTCTAGCCACTACGGTGTCGGTTCAGGCCCTCCATAGAACCTCGGTAGGTTGGAGTCTTCTTCCTGGATCTCCCCGTCAGGTATTGGGTTAGAAGAGCTGGGTTATCCACCTAAAGCTGAGCCACCCAATGCCTGACAAGGGCGCGTAAATGACTCTTACCACCTCTGTAGCGGCAATGTAGGCGGGAATATGGCCCGGCGACGTCGGGCGGGTCGCTTCTCGGTAGTCGGGAATCCTCCTCGGTTCACACCCTTCCGCCTTTGAAGCGGAGCAGAGAGCGGGTGTCACTTTCCCCGCCATCGAAAGACATAACCGCAATAGTCAGTGGACAGAACGGGATCAGGCCGACCCCGGGCGGGATGGCAGTGGATGGGTCTCTCCTCAACCTGTTTCCCAGATCAAGATGTGGTTGTCTCCGAACGCGGACGAACATGTCAGAATGCGGAAGAACGAACCCGAGTCTGCAATGCATATATGACTTGGTGGTGCCTCTCATGTATACAACATTACCTGCCATCCATACCAAACCATCATATCAATACAAGTCAAGAGACACGGCTAGGCACCTGATTTACGAACAGCCATAATTGAGGAGACCATGGCCGTTAAACGCCCCAACTTTCTTGTTATCGTCGCCGACGATCTAGGATTTTCTGACGTCGGCTGCTTTGGGAGCGAGATCCATACACCAAATATTGATAAACTCGCTACCAAGGGCCATCGTTTTACTGATTTCCATGCCGCGGCCGCCTGTTCCCCAACTCGTGCTATGATCATGAGTGGCACAGATCATCATATTGCTGGCCTTGGTAATCTAATCGAATGGACAATGAAGACAGGAGATAGTGCCAAGAACGGCAATTTGGACCCTACGCCCCAGCGCGGGATGCCGGGTTACGAGGGTTATCTGAACGAGCGCGTAGCTGCGCTACCAGAAGTGATGCGGGATGGCGGTTACCACACGATCATGAGCGGTAAGTGGCATCTTGGCTTAACGCCAGAACACTCACCCCATGCCCGCGGGTTCAATCGCTCCTTTGCCCACCTGCCTGCGTGCTCGAACCATTTCAACTATTCCCCAAAGCTCGACGGGGCCCCTCCGCCTTTCATGGCCACGACCTCCATACCGCTCCATATGGAAGACGATCAATACGTCAAGGCTCTTCCCGACGGCTGGTACTCTTCAAATGGCTACGGTGATATCATGTTAAGGTACTTGCAGGAATGGAAGGAGATACAGGGCAATGGCACGGACAAACCTTTTTTTGCCTACTATCCGTTCACCGCTCCCCATTGGCCTCTCCAGGCACCACAAGAGTACATCAAGAAGTACCACGGGCAAGTTGTAAATGTCCCGAGAGACCTTCTGGGCACAATACTGATCCATGTTGCCTCGCAGTATATACGACGATGGTCCCGATGCATTGCGTCTCCGCCGCCTGGAGCGCCTCAAGCAGCTTGGACTAGTTCCCAAGGATGTTCAGCCTCATCCCGTGGTCGGCGAAACCCCAGAGTGGGACGACAAAACGCCCGAGCAGCGTGCTAAATTAGCCAGGGCAATGGAGGTCTTCGCTGGCATGGTCGAATGCATTGATGCTAATGTAGGCAAGGTGGTCGACTACCTTGAGTCGATCGGGGAATTAGACAATACGTTTGTCTGCTTCATGTCTGGTAGGCGTTCCCCTTGCTCCTTGCCCCTCACATCCTGGATCCCGGGTGTGAAAGCTAACTAAAACTAATCCCCGTCACAAATATAGACAATGGTGCAGAGGGCGCTGCGTATGAAGCCTACCCTATGATTATGGAAAGCTCATTGATGGATCACCTTAAACATCACTACGACAACAGCCTCGAAAACCTCGGCAATGGAAACTCGTTCATCTGGTATGGCGAGCGATGGGCACAGGCTTCAACTGCGCCATCTAGACTATACAAGGCCTGGACAACAGAGGGCGGCATTCGTGTTCCTTTTGTTGTGAAATATCCTGAACACTTCGAGCCTGCGCATGGTGAGGCCCAGAAACCTATAACCCACCGGTTTGCTACGGTTATGGACCTTGCCCCTACGATTATTGAGATGGCTGGGTTGACCCATCCCGCCCCTGTCTATCATGGTCGTGAAGTGGTGCACATGCGGGGCAAATCGATGTTGCCATTCATCCGTGGTCAGCAAGACGGTGTACATGAGCAAGAATTCATCCAGGGCTGGGAGACCTGCGGACGTGCCGCTGTTCGAAAAGGGGACTGGAAGGCCGTTTGGCTTCCCAAGCCCAAAGGCACAGAGACATGGCAATTATACAATCTTGCCGAGGACAAGGGAGAGATCGTTGATCGGGCTGCACAGGAACCTGAGAGGCTCAAACAGTTGTTGAAGCTTTGGGACCAGTATGTTATGGAGACCGGCGTGGTGACCATTTGTCGGGAACAAGGCCAGTTCGTCGAAGCAATGGAGGAACAAATGCCTGAAACTGGTTGGATGGAGTATGAGTATTGGCAGAAGGATGCTTTACCAGGGCAGAAGGATCAGGACAAATGGACTTTTGAACCTCCACGATTCCAGCGCAGTGTGAAGCAGTTTTAAAACAAGGATTATCTTCTTGGTATTTATTCAGTCTAACTATTACGGGATTATAGGTGTTAATCTGAAGTCTGGTTCACTTAGTAAGTTAAATCTAAATTGTTGATGGCTTTTGAGATAGTTTAAACGCTACATCAAAATTCCGGGGCTATCAGACTAATACTAGATCGACTTGACAACATCACTACTTGAACGGATGAAGTGGTCCTTTCAAACATAAATCAAACATAAACGCCACATTCTATCTCAGAATATGGAATGAACAAGTTGTATTGAGGGAAATCCAAGGCGGCCTAATTGATCAGCTAATCCTATTTTACATTCTTGTTTTCATGTATATACTAGCCCAAACCAAGCCTCCCACTCGCCAGCCTCTCTGATCACTTAGTCTGGTGTAGTGGCATTGGTGATATCTGATCTCGCTTCTGCTGCTGATCATGATGCCTTTGTGTCTTGTCATTGGCAATGGGAGAGAACGGAGTCTTAAGTAGTCCTTTGGTGGATTTGGGCGACTGTTACTCTGCACATAGAAAGCAAGCTTTTGGGGTTCACGTACCATTGGCTAGATATTGTGCACGACAATCTTTACTTGCCTGACGTTCCCCTTGGAATAGCCATTGTCATTCTCATTCTCCCATAATCGACCTACTATTCAACTGTTGAAATGGAACAACAATAGCGCCCCTTAGAAATAAGGGTCCGAAGTAGCCGAGAAGCACTTGGATAAAAGTCTGCTGTAAGCGTGATAGGATCTAGGATCCCCCTGTAGTCTGCTCCTCCTTTGCTGGGAGAATAGCTGAGCGTGATATCCGCTTCATTCAAGCACGCAAAAGCATAAGATAGAAGCGTAGATCATGACTAATAGGGCGTGAAGAGCCAAGAGTGAATGTGCTGTATTCGCCGTCCTCTTTATGAACTGCGACTTCTAAAGCAAGGAGAAGGCACAATAGAATCTGGCCAGAAGGCTTCCCAAGTCCCAAGCCTAGTCGGGCCATCAGCGTATGGAGACACAGGATGTGTTATGTATAGTATGTCTCGTTGTGCGTGTTTTTTCTCAAGACATCGGCTCAGAGTTTATATCTGAGCTTCTTATTCTCGCCGTCCGTCAGGTCGCTAAAAGCATCAATCAACTCCCGAGTCTCGTCTTGACAGGCCCGCCCTTCGTCCAACTTATCCCGTCGCCTGTTTTCAACTGTGTAGATCATATACAGGCCGGCAAAGAGGCAAATGTTGACACAGAAGGCTGTCAATGAGACGATGATGCCTGTGGTGTAGCGCGGGGCCTGGGTGGCTATGAATGTCTGAGGAGATACGATGTTTGCCACGCAATAGCTGATGAAATAGAGAGTCCCCGAAACCGTCTTCTTGGTGTACCCGGCAATGTTGGAGGATAGGAGGGAGTACATGATGCCGGCACTCGCGGCAACACAACCGATGAAGAAGACGGCAAAAAGGTGGACGCCCTTCGTATTCTCATTCAAAGGCGAGGCATGTAGGATTGCACATGAGATGACGCCCGGAATATAGCAAATGATGATGGCGAAGATGCGTTTGCCCTCGCCGTATTTGGAAGACAGGAAGAAGGAAACGACCAGGACGGTAACAGCAACGATGGCGGCCGGAGGGATGCTGAGTAGGACCGCCTGATATGTCGTGTAGCCGAATCCCTTAATGATCAGGCCGGTGAAGTTGGTCTGGAGGCTGTTGGTCATGTTGTGGACAAAGACACCAGCGACCAGCATCCACACTTTCAAATCACCCAGTGCCTCCTTGACTTGGGGCCACTTGTGGTGAGTGTTCTTAACCCCGGTGTTGTTGGACTTGAGCCGCTCCACGGCGATGAGGCGCTCCCGGTCGTTGAGCCACCTCGCTGTGACGGGAGAGTCCGGCAACAAGTACCACAGGGCTAGCCCAAAACAGACGGTGAAGACGCCGAAGAAGATAAACATCCACTGGTACGGGAAGAGGCCCCGTGCATGCATGTGGGCGACGCCGTAGAAGATGAAGCCGGTGGGAATGGAGATGACGCCACTGGCGCAGAACCAAATCGCGATCCGAGCAGGCTGCTCTTCGCGCTTCCACCAGGACGACGTGATCAGGATCAAGCCTGGGTTCAGGCACGACTCGAAGACGCCGAGGAGGAACCGGGTGACCATGAACGGTGCGAAGCTGGTGCAGGCACCCATGCAGGTCAGGGTGACGCCCCACAAGACAAAGTTGACCGTGATGTACCGACCGATCGGGAAGCGTTGCATGAGATAATTGGTCGGGTATTGTGCCACCAGGTACCCGATGTAGAAGATGGTGATGAGCAGCGAAAACTCCTGGCCTACGAGCTGAGCTTCGTTGACCAGACCGTAGGTGGCGGCCTGCGAGATGGTCTTGTTGATTCGGTCAGCATGGAGCAGAGCGGAAATGGCACTTGAGCCAGGGAGCTACTGGCTTACCAACTTGTCCACAAATTGGATGCCATTGACGAACAGCATCAACAGCGCTAGGCGAATGTCAATCTTTCGGAGGAGCCGTTCTTCTTCCTCCTTCGTGTACGGCTCGAAACGCGAATGGAGTATGGCGAGGGCGTCATCGCCATCTTTCACCACACAGTGGACTCGTGGCTTGAGCTCGTCGTCACACGGAGCCTGCGACTCCTGTTGGCGAGATTCGATTTTCTCCGCGGTTGACATGGTTGGGTTGCTTAGGACGGACTGGAAGAGTGGAATTATTATGACTACTAGATCCAATGAGACCATTGTCCACCGGGCGTGGCAGTCGGCATAACATGATCATCTCCATCGAAGAGAATCGCCTCCTCGTTAAATAGAAGCCATCTGATATCCTTCTCCAGAAGTGTAGTACGTTGTCGTTTGCGGGGTCTCCGCACAAGTGGGATGAAAGACGGAACCTAGCGTGGATTGAACTGCTCTTCCGTTCCCGGTTCCGGCCGAGTTCGTGACATGATTGGACCACAGAAATGGTGCAAGTAGGTGGGTCGGGGGTTGGTGCGCCTGCGCGTTCAGGATCTCAACTGCCGACGGGGAATATCGACCTTGTTGACCTCGTGTGGTCCAGCTTTTGCCTTGGAAGGATCTTGTACGGTTTCCTGAGCATGACGGAAAAGATCTTATCCTGCCACGGCTCTGGAAGCTAATTATCCGTTCCGACCACCGATCCGTCCTTCTTCTGTGCTAGCAGTTTCTCACCACAAGGTTCGACGCCAGCTAAACATCGAAGAGCAGCTCGTGACTTTGGGCCTCATACCGCATCTCTTCGCCCTTTTCCCGTCATTCCCTTCAGAGTCTACGCAATTTAATTACCTCTCGACCAAGCTTGGTGAAGATGAAGATCAGTCAGTACCTGCCTTCCTTGCAAACCGAAATGATCGGGGAGTATGATGACTCTCACGATCTGGTCTACTTTCGGGGAATTCCCTATGCTACGGTCGACAAGCGATGGACGCACAGCCGACCGCGGCATTCTCTAGAAAGTCCCTTCGATGCAACCGAGTTTGGTCCCCGTTGCGTTCAGCTAGAAGGAGAGGTGCTCGTGAGTGGTGGCACAAACGACCCGACACCTGGCGACGACGAATTCGATTGCCTTAATCTGAACATTTGCGTCCCGAGAGAGACCCTGCAGCAACTGGAGAGCGGGAGTACTGTGAAGAAAATCCCCGTCATGTTCTGGATTCACGGGTACGCTCCGCCTTCTGCAAGATTTTCCCATCGTGTGCTGAGAGATCTTGTTCTAGCGGCGCCTTCAAATACGGCGCGAATTCGGTGGCCCGCTATCGTCCGCACCGCCTGTGTGCAACAGCCCGGAGAACGGGTCACCCCATCATCCTCGTGCAGGTGGGATACCGCCTGGGGGCCCTCGGGTTTGCTGCCTCGGAAGACCTCATTACCGAGACGAAGGAGGCGTCTGGTGTGACGAACGGCGAAGGGCGGCCCACGACCGACTTGGCGGTTGGTAATTATGGTTTTGTCGATCAGCGCAACGCCTTGATCTGGGTCCAAGAACACATCCAAGACTTTGGCGGCGATGCAGACAATGTGACGGCCTTTGGCGTCAGTGCTGGCAGCGCCAGCGTCCATCATCACATCTTGACTGGGAAACCCATGTTTGACCGCGCCATTTGCATGTCAGGCGCGGCTCCTACTCTGGGGCCTCTCCCATATTTCCGATATCAGCAGGCTTGGGAGGATCTCTGCTGCAAGCTGGGTGTGGCAGGAGATCCCCCAAAAGAACGGCTGGAGCGACTGAGGGCAATCCAGCCTCAAGAGATCCTGCAAAGCTACTCGGCGGCTGCCATGGGTCCTATGGCCGACGGCGTTCTGCTGCCCAAGTCGTGGAGTTTCGAGCAGCCGAACCAGACCAGGTGTCAGTCGCTGATTATCGGAGACACTAATGTCGAGGGCATCATTATGAGTGGACTGGCCAAGCGCATCAAGCCGTCGCAACTCCAGAAGAAGGCCCGCAACATGTTGTCCAAGTCCGACGCCGACACATTCTCCCGTCTCTTTGGCTTTTCCGGGGACGATGAACAGCCATGGGAGGCCTACCGAGACTCCATCCGGCATTTCATGTCTGTGATGATGTTTCAATTTCCGAATATGCGCATCGCCGAAACCTTCAAGGTCTCGACGGGAGGTGACGCATTTCTGTATCACTTTGAGGAGCCGTCCCCATTCCCAGGGCTCACGTACGGGCTGTCATACCATGGTCAATGCGCCCTGTACATGTACGGGGTCGAGAATGAGGCACTGCCCGCGAAATCGCAGAGAGTTGCAGAGGCCATGGCAGAAGCCTGGACAGCCTTTGCTCATGGGAAAACGCCTTGGGAGCCTTATACGGCCGCGGAACGGTTCATGCGCTTCGGACCGGAAGGGAAGGTGGAACTTCGGGATGCCATGAGCGATGACACTCGGGGATACGGACATGTGGTTTGGCTTAAAGAACACTTTGAAGATGTAATGCGCCTGGCTCGCGAAGTACTCCAATCAGAATAGCCAATGAGGCCATCCTAGGGCCGGTCGCGACATAGGTGGTGGGCCACTTGGATTATGCTCGGGTATGCCTTTTCCCGTTATGTGGCATTTTAGTAGACCTGCCGATTCATTTCAGCTAGTACCGTCGCGAGTCGCACTAATAAACCGGCGCGAGGCAGGTCCCCGCCTCGTCAGTCTCATCCCTCTTTACTCGCCCCCCACATGCACAAACACCTACTCAAGGCGTGCCCCTTTTCTGTCAAACCCATTTATTACTGCTCTTTACACTTATGGTGAACTATGTGGACGAGCATTGCTCCAGCTGGTGATGCAGAAGGCCGGGATTCCACTTTACCAAAGTCGAAACGCGTTAAGGTGGATGTGGCCTGCGACACTTGTAGGCTGAGAAAGTCTCGATGTGATGCTCGAAGACCAAGTAATACACACTCCTTCCCACCCTTGTCCCCCAAATCATGTACTTAGAATGAACCTGACGGGACTGGCAGAGTGCGGAGCATGTCTGAGACGCAAGAATGTCCCCCCTGTGTGCGTATATGCGCCGCAACCATCACCTCTCATGTTCAGTCCAACTCCCAGACCACCCACAACTGAGACGGGTGATACCTCAGCTCCTGGCTCCAGTCACTGCAGGGACAAGGAGGAACCAACCATGGCTGACGACGAGGCTGGCGCCGGGGGCGGCCGGAATTGGATCTTGACAGCTGGGCTGCTCGCGGCCTCCAACTCTACCAACTTCTTCAACACCGTCTTCCGGGAGTCGCCAACTACTAACCCAACTCCGAGCGACACCCTCATAGACGACGCTGCGCCCGAAATCAGAGAAGACCGAGCGGCGGTCGACAGACAGTGTGTAGGTCTTCCTGCGACACGCCCAAGGGGTGTACACTCGGCCGACTACGTCCTTCCGAGCCGCCCCGTCGCTGATACCCTGGTCGATCGTTTCTTCAGGGACGCCTACATCCATTGGATCGACCGATTGAAATTTATGCGCTGGTATGACAACCTATGGGCGGCCGAGGACAAGCTTGCGCTAGACAGCGTGGAGGAGCAGATTCACTTTGCCAACCTCAACGTCATCTTCGCACTTGTGTACCAATCCAAGTCGGAAGATTTGGCAGAAGACCAAGGCCTGCTGGCTCAGACATATTTTCTTCGTGCCCAGAAGCTGCTACGGCTGTGTCTACTGGATCTCAATCGCATGGACCTGCTCTGGACGTTGCTCCTGCTTACTCAGTGGTTTCAGGGCGTCAATGACGTGCGCGGATGCACCTCGTTGGTCGGCCTCTGCATCCTGATTGCCCGCAATCTTGGCCTACACAAGGCCGATAGTATTGACCGTATGCCGGACCAGTATCGGCGAGAGATTGGGCGACGGGCTTGGCATGGCTGTATTCTGTTGGACCGCATCACCGCCATGACGTCAGGTCAACCGCTGCAGATTTCCCAGGACATGGCCAAAGGCGCGCAGCTCTTTTCGGCTATTGATGACGAATACTTGAACACGAGGCCAAGTACGGTGGTCGCTCCTGGTGTCCAGCCGCCCGGGAAGCCCTCCGGCGTCTCATTCTTCCTCGCCTTCTGCCAACTCCATCTCATTCTCGGGGACGTATTGGACCATCAAGACAGGGTTCGACACGACGACAAGACATTTGTCGACATCAATCACATCGTAGACATAGACGGCAAACTTGACGGCTTCCGCCAGGGTCTCCCACACCACCTACACATCAGTGATAAGCTGACGGAAACATATCATCAAAGGGGCGACTCGGCCTTCACTGGGCCCATGTTCCATCTACACGTGCGCTTTCTACATATCCGCATCCTACTGTACCGTATCTTCTTCTTGCATGCAGCGAGACGATTGAAACATTCCGCCACCGGGCCCGCGAACTCCGGCTCCTTCGTGGACGCCGTGACACACCAAGGCATGCTCACCTGTGTTCGCACGGCGCAGGAGATCCTCGACCTGATCCGGACGTGTCTCTCCCTCGAGGGGCAGAGCCCGCACGTCGTGCTACCATGGTGGCACATAGTGACATACGTTTACACGGCCGCGACTGTTCTTATTGCGGCACATATCTTCCCCGAAGTGGTAGAAGAGTTCACAACAGCGAACCTGGCGGCCTCTATTCAAACGGGGCAGCACATCTTGATCCACCACACTCGGCATGCCGAGTCTGCACGACGCTGCAAAAGTGCCTTGACCGTCCTATGCGACCAGTATGTCACAAACCGACCTGGTAATCACCATTCACCACGACCATCACAACAAGGACCACCGGGCGCAACCAACATAAGCGAGCTCCCATCCGCCACTTGGAACCTAAATCCCGACGCCTCATTCGATGGAGTAGGGCTGCCGGTCGATTGTGTACGTGATTTTACAGTCGCGTCTGACCTGTTCCGTGGCGATGAAATAGAGTCTCTTTTGTTCTTCAATACGGATCTTTGGGGCCAGGAAATGGGTGCATGAATGTGCATGAATGTGCATGGGTACGATAATACTGGATCATGTTTAGTCGAGGCCAGTCCCTAGGTTGGAATTGCCAGTACCACGCACCACCTAGCGTAAACCAAACTTCTCTTCCGACACTTTGGCGATGTACCAACCTCAGAACACGCCCGCCTAATGGCTGGTATGCCTGGTCGCTTTGTATACCGAAAAAGCCACTTACCCAGTAGATCTCATGGCGGGGGTACTGCTATGGACCTGACTTGCAGGCATGCATAGAGCGACCTTACCCACGGATCTACAAAGGCTTGAGCCCGGAAGAATAGGAGAGCGAGCGATGGGGACGGAAGAATCTAAGCACTCTGTTTGTAAAACAGACTGCGAAGAAGTAGTGGCTAAGAATGAGCAAATCGCCTGGAATAACAAGGAAAAGATTGGTCAATTTACTGTATTATATACCTCTTCAAACTAGAGAGGATGTTTCGATGCGCAGGTCAAAATGATCAAAGGCTATTCTTGCTCCCAAGTGCCACAGTAACCCACCCCCAATATTACATCTCACTACTAATGCTAATATGCCCATGAGACCGGTCCTTGAATACTATCAAGATGATCACCGACTGTCTCAACCGCGGAGACGACTCATTGAAGGATCATAAAGTGGTTCAGGGGTTACAGTCGCCTGAATTCGCTTTCCAAAGTACTCAATTTCCACGGCATCACCTTCATTCACGGTGCTCGGAAGGTAGGCATACGCGACCGGCTTTCTGACCGTGTACCCAAAAGCTGCGCTTGTTACGTAGCCTTCTGCGCGGCCTGACACAAACACTGGCTCCTTCCCGAGAACGACAGACTTGCCGTCATCCACAGTGAGGCAGCGGAGCTTCTTGCTGGCATTGTCGCGGGAGCGTCCTGCCAGAGCTGCCTTGCCGACGAAATCAGGCTTCTCAAGCTTGACAGCAAAGTCGAGACCGGATTCGAAAGGATCATGCTCGGTGGTCATATCGGCACCCCAGGACCGGAAGCCCTTCTCCAGTCTCAACGAGTTGAATGCGGTCCGTCCTCCTGCGATGACGCCGTGCGGCTCGCCAGCCTTCCAGAGAGCGTCCCACAAACGAAGACCATTCTCGGCGCTCGCGTAGATTTCCCAACCGCGCTCGCCGACATACGACAGTCTCATGACGGTGACTGGGACGCCGCAGATCGTCGCTCTCTTGGTACGGAAGTATGTCAGGCCCTTGTTGGAAAAGTCCTCGGTGGTGACAGCTTTCATAACTTCCGGAGCCAGCGGGCCCCAGAGACCGATGCAGCATGTCGACCCCGTAATATCCCGAACTCGTGCTTGTTTTTCTGGCGACTCTTTACTTTGCAGACGAGCTTCTCGTGTGAAGTAGGCAGTGTCGACAGGGCCGTTCACGCCGACCTGGAATAGATCCTGCTCAATCCTGGCCACGGTAATGTCACTGCGCACGCCGCCTTGCCCATCGAGCAGTAGTGTGTATGTGACGGCACCGGGTTTCCTTGAGACGTTGCCGGTGGTGAGTCGCTGGAGGAGGTCGACCGCGCCCGGGCCTGATATCTCGAGACGGCGCAGTGGCGTCATATCGTACATTGCCACCGCGGTACGGGTTTTCCAGGCCTCAGCAGCAGCGATGGGCGAATAGTACCGATTCGACCACGCATCGCGCTCCACAGGCTGCCACTCCTCAGGAAGGTCTTTTAGCAGTTTTGCGTTCTCTTCAAACCAATACGGCCTCTCCCAAGCACCCCCCTCGAGGAAGAACGCGCCGAGCTGCTGTTGACGCATGAAGAATGGGGACACACGCAAGTTGCGGGGAGAGTCGCGTGGCTGCAGTGGATGTAGAATGTCGTAGATTTCTACAAAGTTCTGGGAGGAAGTTTCCAGCACATATTCTGGCGAGAGCTGGACCTGCTCGAACCTTGAGATGTCGCACTCGGCCAGGTCGACGGTGGACTTGCCGCTGGTGAGAAGCTCCGCCACTGCGCGAGCCACGCCGGCAGAATGCGTCACCCACACTGCCTCTGCTACGTAGAAGCCGTCAAGGTTGGGTGCCTGACCCACGAGTGGGCCACCGTCTGGGGTGAATGAAAAGATGCCATTGAATCCGTCGTCAATTTCCGTATTCTTCAGGACTGGAAGGAGCTCTTGAGAGAGTTTCCATGCCGGCTCAAAATCGTCGAGGGTAAACTCCAGTCGGGAAGGCATGCTGTGCTCGGTGACATCTTGTGGGGTCCTGCCCAGCAAAGCGGCATCCACGGGTATGGGGCGGTGGCCATAGTAACCGATGCCGTACTGATCACCGTGTTCGCGATAGTAGAGATCCTGATCTTGATATCGCAGGATTGGCAATTTCGCCGAGTTTGGCTTGACGGGTTGGTGTGGAGGCGAGTCGGCGACATCGGCCGAGCCGTTTTGCTCTGGGGCAGTGACGCCATTGGTGTACGGTATGGCTGTGGTCTTGACATACTGGTGTGCCATGGGAAGCAGCGGCACAGGTAGGCCTATCATCTTCCCAATCTCAACTCCCCAGAATCCCGCGCAGGAAATGACGATATCAGCTGGTATGGTGTTGTCCGGAGTCACAACTCCCGTGACACGCCCGTCAGCCTTTTCGATGCCGGTGACGGCGGTGTTTTCAATATAGCGCACTCCGGCTTCTTTTGTTCGGTCAATCAGAAGCTGCACTGCGCGGGCAGCCAACGCCAGACCATCGGTGGGAATATGGAGGCCACCAAGCACCAACTCGGTGTTCAGATGCGGGTACAGCTTGCGACACTCGCTGGTGTCGACGAGGCGGGCATCAACCCCCCAAGACTGGGCATAGCCAAGCTTCCGCTTGATCTCCTCGAGTCTTGCGGGTGTCGTGGCCACTTCCAATCCGCCGACCTGGTTGAAGCAGCTCTCTCCGTCCTTCTCCAAAGAGAGTAGCTTCTCCACAGTGTAACGAGCGAACAGGCTCATAGTCTTCGAGCCGTTCGTCTGGAAGACTAGACCAGGAGCATGTGACGTGGATCCTCCAGGCATGTGCAGAGGGCCTTGTTCAACGACTGTGATGTCCTTCCATCCTCGCGAGACCAGCTCGTCAGCGATGTTGGTGCCAACGATGCCAGCCCCGATGATGACAACACGCGAGGTAGAGGCCATTGTTCTTGCGGCCCTCTTAATTCTCGCTGAAAGCAATATTTTGGGGATGCAATAATGTTCTGTGCTCGCAAATGACCAGTTTTGACAAACTACTCTCACGTCGAGTGAT
This sequence comes from Thyridium curvatum, assembly GCF_004353045.1. NCBI lineage: Eukaryota > Fungi > Ascomycota > Sordariomycetes > Thyridiales > Thyridiaceae > Thyridium > Thyridium curvatum. The sequence goes on along the minus strand of NW_022156813.1, from coordinate 28,259 downwards.
CGCCGGGTGTCTGGGAATGAGAAATGAGACTAAGGGCGAGTAGCAACTGCAAATGGCCAGGCCGGAGAATGGATGCAGTCACTTCAAGACATCCGCAGGAGGGACATATCCCATGCTATCTAATGTATATCAATATCAACCCAATGGTTACCGCGAGCAATAACACGCGGCGTCTGATGTCTCGAGACGTGTAAGTGCCTATCACGTGATCGGCATAAGGAGGCCGCTTCGCCGTCTTATCAGCAAAAGGACGCGGGTATCTATCAACAAGGCCAAGCTTTCGATGTTGCTTGCCCCTGCCCAGCTTGCCCAGATAGGTTGCGAATAGCCAATCGGCCATCAGAACCGCGTGGCCGATCTGCATACCGAGAATGCGATCCGTTCGATATGCCAGATACCCTGGATTCCCCCCCCTCCTTGGCACATCGCCACCCACAGAAGACTGGTCTGGACCCTTCCTTCGGGAGGCGACCGCTGATGATCATGTGGACCTTGTGCTAGGTCGGGTGGGAGAATTTGGAGAATTTTTAGGGTGCAGTTACACGTTGACACATAGATACACAGCAACGGCGTGGAGAACCTTTGGAGCAGCATTGAGCGGTGCGGGACCGGCCTTGACATTGCATCATGAGGTACGTAATATTTACGATATTTCTAACTTTACTTTTGATATCCCCCTCTCTTGTCACGCCCTTCTAGGAAAGTGGAAGTAAATGGCAAGTATCGTACACCGGCCGGTAACGCACGCTCTCCTTCAAGGATACCGTGACTAATTAAACATCACGCTGTTGAAATTTCCTCCCTCCCACCAAGGTGGGGCCCTGTTATCACTCATCGCCGAGTGAGGATCGTGCCAGCCCATGTCCCCCAGAGTGGCAAATTGCGAGGGCTCTGCGTACAGCCAGGGCGTAGTGTTGAAAGTCAGGTTATCGACCAGCTCAAACGACGGGTCGTTCCAGACAATGTTTCGCGGGGTTTCTCCCGTCGACGTTTGAGCGACCTGAGGCCTTCTTGAAAGCGAAGGAGCTTGTTGCCCACCATCGGTAGTGTCAATCGTGATCTCTGGTGCTGTCGCGACGACGATCTCGAGTATCGAGTCCTCGCCATCGTCTTCTTTAGCGGGCCTTGGTGCTAATGACGCATCCAAGAGCTTGGCACCGGTCGCACCCGATGTGTCCATTGTACAATTGAACAGTAAGATGTCCCACATTAGCGGGACACTTAGGTTGAGCTTGGATGGCATCCAGTCTTCAAGATCCATGCCGTCTGGATCTGCAGCAATTCGAGTCATCTTGTCGAGACTGTGGTCCTGTTCATGGTCAGCTCATGCTTCTCATCGAGATGGCGAAACCCTCCTACCAGAGCCGCACAGGCGGGTGAGAATTGCGTAAAGCTCTGCAGAAACTTTCTGCACTTCGCCAGATCGGTGTTTGATTTGTGCTTCAGCCTGGCGGCCGCAGCGCAACAGTAGTACATATGTACTGTGGCGGCAATGGCAGCCATGTGCCCAAAGAACGGGTCTGTGAGCAGAACCTGCTTCTCCACGATCATATCAATAATGCGGACTATCCAGGTTGCATGCAGTAAAGCCAGTTCCGACGACCTCCGCCAGAATGTGTTTGGGATCGCAAGGTCTGGGTTGTGCTGGGCCGCGACGATGTAGAGGAAGGGATGGTTGAGGACGGTAGGAATGGCATGATATGTGAACTGTTCTTTGAGCCATGGTGCCCAGTAATCATGATTCATTCTGAGATCCTCCGGAGTGCGATCGAAAAACTTGACCGAGTCATATCTATGGTAAATGGGAATCCTGTGCTCCGTCTCCATGAAGTCCGAGTTGACCATAGAATACGCCGAGTCGTGTCGCCATGGCTCCTTGAGTATGTTTTGAGAGCAATCAGAGACGTACTTCCTCACGTTACCCCAGATCCAACCTAGACGTGCAGCTGTGTTCCAGATCCCAGGTTCGCTGGGCTCGCCGTACCCGAGTTCGTCTCTGGGTAACGGTGGGATCTCTGGGCCGGTATCTGAGTTGTGTCCGTGTGATTCAGTTGTGGTACTGAAGGCTAGGCGACCAATCTGGGAGGACACACTCAGGATGCCTGTGGGTCGGCCGTAGAAGTGTTCCAGAAGCTGAAGACTCCAGAATAATCTCTTCTTCCGTTCCGTTACCTGATCTCGAACAGAATAGGTCGATCCATGATCGAGCATTGCAGATCGACAAAGTTGCAGCGCAAGACCAAGATGAAATTGGCCCAAGTGTATATTGCCATCTGTGCCAGCAACCAGTTGTGAGCATTCGCGACGGCAGGCGACGCAGAAAAGAGATTTCATACCAATAAAGGAAGAGTACGAAAGAAGACACAGGCTCTCGATGGTCGGAAGGGTGACAGTGCCATTGGCCACGCGGAGCATGACCAGATGCCTGGCCTCGTCACCATAGTGTCGGTCATGGTTTGCCGAAAAGCGCGAGGTCAACGCCAGAATGCTACCGACGAGCTCGTCGGGCAATGACCGATGGTCCCTGACCTCATTGCGCTCAAAACACCACACCGGTTGCCGATGGCAGTGCCTGAAGTATATCCGAATCCCATGAGCAATATCTGTGTGACTCGGTCGCGATCTTGAGGAGGCAGATTCGGATATGACTGTCGACTGATGACTGGCTGGTGTATCTCGCTCGGGTGCTGAACTCGGGGAGAAAGAGCGCTCGGAGGTGTCGGGAAATTCTTTGTTTGGTTGATCTGGGCGCCCAGAGCTCGTGTAGTTCGGCCTGGATCATGGTCAGTTCCGCTTTTTCGCTGTAGATGTTGCGATGGACACCAGTCTTACAAGCTTCCGCTCAGGATCCGATCCAGCTTCTCTTCCAAGGTGGCCAATCTCTCTTCCTGCCAAATGTCAGGAGACGACGACGATTAAAGGCATCTACCGCAACGCATGGCATACGGAGGGGCCGGCTCGAGTAGCCTTCATCACGGGGGCATAGGTGCATTGTTGGTTGAGTCGAGAGCAGCTGGAGCAAGCCGGCTTCTCGCCGGGACAGCGCGTCTTCTTTCTCCTGCCAGAACGTGGTCAGTGTGCATGGCAAATACAGAGGACGAGGGCCGTGAATTACCTGCACGGCAAGCAAGCATTGTGGGATCTTCGTCTGCTGCGAGGACTGGTTTCTCGTTCCGCTGGAGGAGTCATGAAGCCCAGAGGTCCGTTGGATGACGATGACGCTCCTGTCCAAAGACTGTGGGGTAGAAAGAGCACAAAACATGGGCGGGCGGGGACAACATGCTTGGGACGACTCAGTAACCAGACAGACAAGGGGTAATTACCAATCTAATGTATCTGTAGCGTGTCGGTCCGCCGATGCCGGCGATAAGCTATCTCTCCTTGGAGTCATCCTGCTATCGTTCTTCCCCGCATTCACTTCGTGACGGGTGTCCAACCCCCGTCACGAGGCCGATCAAAGATACCCGCCCCGAGTATTTTGACCGAACCTGGGGTAGCAATTGGTGGCCAGGGTCAGAGATACCATATCTGTGATTGGTGTCCCCGCTTGATTGATTGCGCCCAAACTGACGTGGCAGCAAGTGAAATCGAAGGCCGGGTCACCACACCACTACACTTACGTACACTAGGCTCAATCAAAGGAATGCAGTGTGTTGATTTGACTTAACCTCTGCCAAAGCAACGGCAGGGGCACGACGTGCATGTAAGCAGTCTTGTTGGCTAGACCCCCGTCATTGTCCGTGTTGTCCTGTGTCTAAGTCTACGCGAGCAAGCTACCTCATCACAATGCTGCTCTCGGTAAAGGGCCTGTGCCCAAAAACGGTCACAACCACATTTCCCGGGTTACTTAGCGTAACCAGCTAAACCAGGAAGCGAAGGAAGATGGCCTTAGCACCTTGGCAATAATGGTGCAGGATGTGAAGGAATGAACCACGCCTCTCTTGTCGTTGACGGCACTCAATAGACTATCGCAGGAGCTAAGTGTCCCGGCTTGGACACCTCATTATTCAGAGATAATTAAGCACTGGGCATTGCCTGTGCGTCTACAGCTTGGACGTTCTCTTGGCATCCAGGAGGTCCGCCATTTCAAATCTCGGATAGTCGGGGTTGACCGAAGGCTGGGGTCTTTCCCGATCCCATGCCCATTTCTGGACCAACTCAGGGGACAGCTCCCCCTCCAGCATCTGCACGATGTACTTGCCAAGTACAGGAAAGAACTTGTAGCCGTGGAAATTGCCACAGGTTGCAATGTACAAGCCTTTTGCCGCGGAGTGTGGAGAAATGATAAAATCAGCACTTGTCGTGAAAGCGTCCCTGCCAAAGAGTCAGAATCTATCTGCATCGTGAACATTAGGGGCAACAAAATGGCTACCAGCAGATGCGATGTTTCTCCATCGTCCAGTTTGCACCATTCTTGCCATAGAAGACCTTGTTGGCGTGGTCGATGTCCTCCTTGAGCTTTCGAGAGACATCCCACTGCCCATAGTCCGGTTCCGCTGGTGGTGCTGAGAGAAAACGACCAGGGAGTACCTCTCGGGTGTTTCTGAAAATCGTCTGCCCCCACCACTTGAGCTCCCTGTCTGGAGTCGGAGGCAGGCTGCCGATGAACGGGCCTTGCATTCAAGGTCAGCTGGCACGTTAAATACCGCAAAGGAGTAAAGGGCAAGTCACCTGTCGCGGCTGTGTATCCCTGAACGCCGACGGGCATTGACGCAAACCTTTTGTATGATTCGTCGTCCAGCTTGGTCATCCCTGTCGTGATTCCGCCTGCCACAATTCTCGACCCGGCCCGCAGATCAGTCAACCCGCTGCTTGCGGCGCTGTATTCCAGCAGCTTCGGCGTGTATGCGCCAGTGCAGAGCACGGTATGCGTGGCCATCAGGACGTCGCCTCCGGCTGTTCTCACTCCAGAACAACGGCTGTCTCTGTCAAAGAGCAGGCCTGCCACTTCTCCGACGTGATACTTGACACCCAAGTCCAGAGCTTTACGAGTGACCGCTCTCAATGCATCGCCAGCGGCAGCCCATCCACTTGTCTTGTTGATGAGAACCTCCTTGACGCCCGTGTAGTCGGCGTCCTCGAAAAGACCGCCGTAAAGCTTACGAGCCTCCTCAATAGGATAGGCCGCCAGGTCGGCCGTACGGCCAAGCCTTTTGTAATTGTTGATGACATCCTGCGCATAGTCACTGCGGCACATCCAGTATATACCAGTCTCATGGAAATATGGTTTCCAGAGCGGATCGAACTTGAAGATGTCTTGGGCCTCCAGTGCCAGCCGGCAGTAGACGATGTCGTCGTAGTCTGCGCGTACCACCTTGTTCCAATCCCACGAAGCAGCTACGCGGTTGTCCGCATCATATGCATCTCGGTCAACCAGAGTGACTGATGCATGCGGATACTTCTTGATTAGGTGGTAAGCAGTCGAGACACCGAACACGCCTGCGCCGACGATAATGTATGATGACTTGTCCTCAGTAGCCATGGTGAGGACGGGGAACGGGGAGGGGGAGGATCAACAAGCCGAAAAGGGATCCTTGCCACAGTGACTCTGACCGATGACAGTGAATGGAAACGTTGATCTCCGGATTGCGTTTGGAGTCCAGAGACAAAATGCATTTATGCCCTTGGTGCGGTGCAAAAGTTCTAGAAGGACGCTACGGGGTCGAGTGCCGATGTCGTCGGCAGGGCGAAAGGAGCCAAAGCAGGTGTGAGTGGATCCAAGAGCGGCTCCGGAAGCGGCATCTCACGAAGAACCCTCCATTCCAGATCATCAGGCCTGACGAAGACCGGAGTCTGCATCAATGCTGCCCAAATATTGGGGTAAGTTCCGGATCGAATGGCTCACGCGCCGAGTCCTCCTGGCTTGTTGGGCTCGTGGGCCATCACCGATCAGCTGAATGTATCTGGGTGTACTACGTCGGACACGGCGACTTGGTCCGGTACCCGATCACGTGATCGCGCCCTGGGTGATAAGCTCGACACGGAAGCATGTGTTGTGTGTGGTAGAGCGTGCCAGATATCGATCGTGTGGTTGCTTTACTACCCGGAAAGGTACATTGTCAAAGTATAGATAACCATAGCTCAGTAGTATATGAGACACGTTGAAGGTGCGTTCGAGTGTGTGCGCTTGGGTTAGTAGTCAAGCACAAAGTTCTCGACTCTATTGAGCACGCCTCCAACAAAGACACGAGCGATACGTCCTTCCAAGATGATGGAGCTCACTACTTCCTATTCCCCAAATCTTGTCTTCTTTGGCTTATCAGCCTCTGTATTCGCCATGATGATCACTCTGCTGTCGAAATATCTCGGCCGCGGCTTGGCGGGTCCGGCCGAGGACAAGAACCCCGTCAGGGCCTTGCCAGGATCTTGGTACACTTCTCAAGCCATGTACGATCTTGAGAGGAGAGCCATATTCTCCAAGAAGTGGCTCCTCACGACACACAAGGCTAGGCTGCCCAACACCGGAGACTGGCTGCAGTACGAGGTAGCCGATTTCAAGTTCATCATTACCAAGGATCGTACTGGCACTATCAACGCGTTCCACAACGTCTGCAGACATCGGGCCTTCCCAGTTGTCACGGAGGAGCAGGGCAACAATTCCATTTTTGCCTGCAAATACCACAACTGGACCTACGCTCTCAACGGCAAGCTCACCAAAGCTCCTCAGTATCAGGAGCTAGAGGGTTTCGACAAGTCTAAGAACGGGCTCTTCCCAATCCACGTCCACATTGACACAAACGGCTTCATCTGGGTCAATATGGATAGTGCCGAGAAGCCAACGCCTTGGGATAAGGACTTCGATGGCATTGATCAACAAGCCCGGTTCAAGGCGTATAACTGGGACGAGTACGTGTTTGATCACACATGGGAGATGGAAGGAGAGTACAACTGGAAGCTCTTGGCCGATAACTACAACGAATGCTACCATTGCCCTACAACACATCCCGACATCCCCGCCATTGCAGACTTGGAGGCATATGCTGTCAAGACAGAGAAGGGCTACGTCCAACACCTTGGCAACCCCACCCCGGAACAAATTGCCAAAGGCTTCAATGTCGCTGCTACCTATTACTTCCCTAACGCCTCCATGAACGTCTCGTAAGTAGATCGGTATTCCCAGATCTATGAACAGCAGTGCTGACTATGTAGACCACACTTCTTCTTCATGCAACGCTTTGTACCCAAGGGGCCTAATAGGTCCGCTATGAAGTATGAGGTCTACAGGAACAAGAACTCCAGCGACGAGGATTTCAATGCGATCAACGATATCTACAAACGCATCATGTCAGAGGACAAATACCTGTGCCTCAACGCACAAAAGAACATTAACAGAGGCGTGTTTGTCAACGGCGAACTTCATCCGAGAATGGAGCAGGGCCCATTATACTTCCAGAAGTCAGTGCGCGAGGCTGTCGTTACGCACCACAAGCTAGAAGCGAAGGCGAAGCGCGAGATATGGCCGGCTAGGCAGAATCTGCCAGGTTCCGCTACCGTGAGCAAGGACGACATTGGATTCTGCTCAACTGTGGATTGTTCAAAGTTAAAATCCCTGGAATGGTAGTGGCAGGATTCACCATAATGTTGGTGGTTTGCTACGGAAATCTGTACTTGCAATTAGCATTAATTAGCGTATATGGGGGTTGAGACTTCTACGAACCCGTCAGGGCTAGATTGAATATTAATGACGTTAGCAATGTCAAAGCCAGTATCTTTTGCGGACTGTTAGAATAGAGGTCACGGGAATGGCGGCTGGTGTAAAAATTGAATTCAGACCAATAATGCCCACTAGTAACAAGATTTTTCCGCCGAGGAAAACTGAGGATGGGCTTGTTACCATTGCACAACAGCAACAATAATCAGAGTTATTAGGTTCAGAGGGTTGGTAAGAATCAAACACTTCGGCATAATGCCAGTATTGTAAGACCCAGCATTCGCAATGCATCGAGTCTTGAGACAATATATGAAAGTACAGCCCGGTTTCCTTCCTTTCATGTAGCAATAGCAAGGAATCTTCCAAGAACCCTTCGATCATACCATAGGCTCCAATGTTCCCATTTGACCTGTGGCTCACGAGTTAACTCAGCTTCTCTGCAGACTCTTCCTTGGTGTGGTACTCGAGTCGAGAGATACAGCTCAAGTCACCCCGCGTCTGCTTCAACGTACAAGATGATGCCTCATTGCTCATTCCTTCTCTCTCCGGAATACCGAACAAGACGAGGTCATTCTAGATACCGCCAAACTTCTTCCTACCGCAGGGTATCGGGTTCTGAAGGACCCAGAATCCATTCTTATGGCAACACCTCTGAAAGATCCCCAGCGCACCGGAGTTGCCTATTCACTTTCGCGCCAGAAGAATTATACACGTGTCTAGTCGTATCACTGTTGCTCACATCAGTACAAACTGGGTCCCAATCCAGTCATGTTCCCGTCCAACGATTTGTCCTTGGCAAGGTAGAGCGCCACACCTGCCGACCAACCCACCTGTCGCCTCCTAGGGTTGTAACATGGCTGTTGTGTCATGGAGCTGACACGAACTACGAAGACTCCAGTGGCACTACAACTCTGGAATATACCCTGACTGATGTGTTTGCGTTCGGCAGCTGGATTGTTGAAGATAGCGACGAAGAATGTAGACCAGGTATGAAAACGGTATGCGAACTTTGCTGCACGTTTGAGGCTACGGGCAGTCATGCTAAGAAGGTCGTCTGGTTTCAGTGGTACAGGTACTAGCATTCCCTAAATTCAATCTTCCAAGCTTCTTCGGGGTGGGAATTCATGAAATAGCAACCAGCCGTGTTCGCGCTTGACCTCGTTCGTAACAATTGCAATCAATGCTTTTACTCCATAAAGACTGCACTACACACTGCAAGCTGCATATCAGGGATTATTATTTTCAGAACCGTAGGAACACATCGCGTGCAAGTTACCTTATTCAGTAAGAATGTCTGCAATAGATCCCTGTATCTTCAAGATCTGTGGAGTGTTCCTGCAGCTCTTAAAGGGATGGCGTGGCTTGGCTTACGCTATTCTACTTGTAAGTGGCCTTTAAGAGGAATTTCTTGAACGATATACGCGCTGTGGATGCCAAGCTAGTTGCTCGGACGTCTTGGAGCATTGGGGCAGTGGAGCGAACATCGAGGATGAATGCACCAGCAACTGGGGTCAGGCCACAAGCTTGATCGAGGCAAGAAAAAACAGTAGCACATAGAATGCTATGGAACGAGAGCCAGCGCACACAATGGCACCTAGAAGTGGTGTAAAGGGCCGAGGCACAAGATTCCCGAGCTAAGAGGCAATGGGTTGGGAAATGATGCATGCAAGCCAGGATCCAGCCAGAGTCGACTCTTATTGGCTCTCAATCACAACCTAAAGGGTAAACTTCGGAGTAAACAACCAGACCGTCGGCACTCAACCTTGGCTGGCCCCATCATACCCCGCATGGTTCCGGAGCTAGCTTCGGGAGTTGCCTTAATCTGGAGGAAGTCCTAACCACTGCTGGCCATGACTACAACTTCGTATCGTGAGCTTTTGAAGATCCCAGGATTGTCAGCAAGTTTCGGCGCTTCTTTCGGCGCTTCGAACGCATCTCAACGAAGGGCCTTCGAAGCGGGAGTTACGGCATTGACTTTTGTGTTGGTTGCCCTTCGAAGCTACATGTATATAGCCAATGCTGCCAGAGTCAGGGAATGAAAACGACCGAGTGTCTCTTCAGGCCCTTGAACATTGCCTCGCGCAGATGATATTCTCTCTTACTTTGGCCTGCCTGTGAAGTAGATCAACCTAGACCTTCACAACAATGATCGTGGTTTCGTTAGCCGCAGCGCTGCTGCTCGGCGCGACGTCAGTTCTTGGTGCTATTACTCCTCTGCTGAACGAGCGTGGCAAAGGTAATGCACCTAGAGTCACTGTTCGGAACGGCTCATACTATGGTCTTTCCCTCCCAAATTACGGCCAAGACACTTTCCTGGGTATACCATATGCTCAGCCGCCCGTCGGTGATCTTCGTTTCCGAGTCCCGCAGTCTCTCAACTCTACCTGGGTTGACGCCAAGAATGCGACGCAGTACTCTCCACAGTGCATCGGTTATGGTAGCGACAACTGGGTCCTTGGCAACTATGTTTCGGAGGACTGTTTAACGCTCAATGTGGTTCGGCCCCGCGGGCTTTCTCCAGACGCAAAATTGCCTGTGGCTGTATGGATCCACGGCGGAGGGTTTTTCATGGGCGGTGGCTCGGATCCGCGATATAACCTGTCCTTCATCGTCCAGGAGTCGGTCGCTGCTCAGCAACCTATTGTTGGCGTGACTCTGAACTACCGTCTCGCGGAATGGGGCTTCCTGTACGGCAAAGAACTTAAAGCCGCTGGTGCTTCCAATCTCGGCATCAGGGACCAGAGGTTGGCCCTCCATTGGATCCAGGAGAATATCGCTGCTTTTGGTGGTGATCCCTCCAAGGTTACCATCTGGGGCGAGAGCGCGGGAGGCATGAGCGTCGCCATACATCTGTACGCCTACGGAGGCCGTGACGATGGTCTGTTCCGTGCTGCGATATCAGAGTCTGGAGCCGCATCTGGTTCGTCCGGCGGCAATACATCGAGCTGGCAGCCGGCCTATGACGCTATTGTGAATGCGACCAATTGCACCTCTGCACCCGACACTCTGGCATGTCTGCGGACCATTCCAACAGCGCAACTTTCAGCCGTATTCAACAGCAGCGTGACGGCATCTGTGCGGACTTGGCCTGTCATCGATGGCGATATAATCACCCAGTCCGGCACTGATGCTCTTCGAAAAGATGCATTCGTCAAAGTGCCCTACCTTATTGGAACAAACTTTGACGAGGGAACTGCATTTAGCAAGAAAGGAATCAATACCACAGAACAGTTCCTGGAAGCTGTCAAGTCCAATGGCTTTGACGACGCTGAGGCCTTGACTATCGCAGCGCTCTACCCTGATATCCCACAGATAGGTATTCCTGCTACTCTCAAGGGTCGACCGCCTCCCAGCCTCGTAGGCTTCTTTGGGTACCAGTTCAAGCGGAGCGCAGCCTATAACGGGGACCTGACCATGCAAGCCCCAAGGAGAGTGACGAATCAGGCATGGGCCAGGAATAACGTGAGCTCCTGGTCTTATCACTTTGATGTGGTCCCAAACGGTGTTCCTCCCATTATTGGAGCAACGCATTTCCAGGAAGTGGCGTTTGTATTCTACAACATCAAGGGCCAAGGTTATGAGAATGCAGTGGCGGTCAACCCATTTGCGAATATGCCGCCTACTTACCCTCAATTGGCACGTATGATGTCGCGGTTTTGGATCAGTTTCATATATGAGCTGAACCCTAATAAGTGTGAAGGTAAGTCTAGAGATATGCATGGCAGTCCCTACATTACTTGGGCCTTTTAAACTAACGCATCCTTAGCGACAGAAGTCTTTTGGCCTGAATACACCCTTGACAACCCCGAGAACCTTGTCTTTGATACCAATGTCAGCACACTTGCCTACCCAGAGCCTGACTTTTATCGAGCAGAGGGTATCGCGTATTTATCAGAGAGGCTGGATATGGCGAGCGGGTTCTAAGAGTCCATTAAAGCCGCTAGCTAAATGGAGATAATTACGACGGAATGGTTAGCAATATATTATCCGGACTGATGTACCTATCAGACTATAAGCGATATATTCTTAAAGCTAGTAGCTCAGGCCAGTGGCTCTAAGGCTCCCTGATTATTGATTTGAACCTCTGGTATATCTCGAACATAGCTTGCCCATTCGGGCAGGATTGATGCCTCGATCCAGTTTCCATGAATCTGGGCTTTAAGATGAAGTGGCAGTTGGACAATAGCGACGGGCTTCTCGAACTCTCGGGTGTCTAACACCACCGAGTCGTTGCGGTTCAGACCACGGCGCTTTATCGTGACAACAACCCAGCCATCGCCCTCGGGTGTGACGGGAGTGCGCAGGATAAATACAGGGCCCTGAACGAGGGGTTCATCCCCGTAGGACCACCGCGTTAGCCCAGTTTTGGGGTTATGCATGGCCAGACCGTTGAGCCCGTGGAAGATATTCTTGCGGCCGCCGGACTTCTCGGGTATGAACACATTTAAGAAGAGGCGGTCGCATACAGACGTCATAAAGCGCTCGTCTATACGCGGGAACTCCAACGGCACGTCAATGATAACAACAGGATTGGGGACGTTAGTACCACTTGGTTGATTCAGATCGATTTTCCAGCTCACGAAGTCGGCTTTGGCGTCAGGAGCAGGCATCCGTTGTCCTCGGACGGAAAGAAACGGAAAGCATTATCGTGGACTCGAGAAGACTCGAAATAGAGATCGCCATCTCCAGCTTCCCATACGCCCGCTGTGTGAATAAGTATGCAGTTTTTCCACGAATATGTCCGATACTCCTCCGGCTTCCACCCCACGGGAAGACGAGTTTCCTTGCGTCTTAGGGCGACAATGAATATTACTAAAAGATTGTAGTTCCAGGCTCAATGTTGTTTCCTGGCTTTCATCCGTGCTAGATTGGCTTCTAACGGCCAAAGAACCAAAATAGTCCAGTTGCGGGTGATGGCGCAATCGTGGGTGAAGGCGCACCAGGGCGCCTAAGTCCACTGCTCGGCTCTTTTGTAACCCATCCTGTCCAGAGCGTAGATGACAATTTCCTTGGTGGCCAATCCCTTTGCTACCCAAAGACTACGAGTTCATCGGTGAATGGATCAATCTTTCGATGAGCTATGAAGGTTTTGGCCTTGACTTGGTCTCCAATGGAACCGTAATACATATCTCGAGAGTATCCGGGTCGATACTATAGGGAAGGGCGACTTCTTTCAGGGCCAACAGTTTATCCGCCCCGTACACACAAGATTCGTGTTCGCAGTGGAATCACCCTGCCGCCCGCACACAGGGGTGATGCGTGAAGGGGTTCCGATATAGACCGAACAGCGACTCGTTGGCCCTCTGTTCGAGTTGTATCTCTCGGTCTCGATGTACTTGATTTTCATGTCGACACACCCTTTGCGGATGCGAAATGTTAAAACATTCAAATCACCATCAATAGGGACATGGCTGGGATGAGGCGGGACAAAAGGATCGCACATGACTCAGTAGAATGTCCCATCAATGCCTGAAGGAAGCTAGCCGAGCACGATTAAGTCACCGACTTCTCCCTCAATTCGACATAGTGCATTTTACCTGGATAAATCAAGATCTTGAGGCCATTTCCCAGTTAACTCAGGCTGCCGGCATTGCTGCGCCATAGTGTCGTCGACGGACGTAAAAGAAGACGAGACAAGGCAGGATGACGGACTTTGGGAACGCTCTGTTCGATGACGAGAGGTAGTCTGTGTCTATCTAACTTGGAAACTATAAAGATCCCATCTAGGCAACGAACCCAATATATATACATTTTCATACTGCAGGGCCGTGTAAGCTGAGACCAAAGGTTGATATTCACATACACAATGCTGTGCCTACGATTGGCCAATAGTGGGCCAGCTTCGTTGGTATAACTAGTGGGGCGGACAATTCCCATCCCCGCCAGACAAGTCCATAGTGAGAGCCGAGATAACCGGGGAAGCCCCTTTATGTTCGGCAGTATCATGGGTTCCTCCCCATGCCAAAGGGCCGCTTTTCAACGCGTCGCGTCCAAGGTTAAGGGGTTACTTATCCCATAAAATTCTCATCACCAGACATCCCCTTTGTCTCGCACGTAACGGGATCAACCGGGTCACACATTCACGGCATATGGCGCTCAAACATTTGACTGTTCTTTGCTAAGTGTGGCTGGCAGTGACCGTCTCCACGATAGAACACATCTGTCAGAGCATCGGGCTGCTCGCGTTCCTCTGACATCCTTTTAGCACTTAGATTTCTAGTGAATGTCTCTACCAGGGTTTGGCTAATGAGCTACAATTGAGACCCATGCAGAAACAAGCGAGCCTTTGTCGCTGGCCAAGTCATCTGCAGTTCCGTTGCAACCAGTCGGTCATGGCTTGTTTCAATTAAAAGCCACCAGCAATCATATAAATCCGAAGACTCGAAGACTCGAAGACTCGCTCCTCTGTGTTTGGTGGCTGCTACATTATCGGTGGCCTCACTGCCAACTTCCTTGGTCCGTTCCAGTTCCTAGCTGTGGTACGAGAACAAGGGCCCTGGATCCACCGTGAGAACGGCCGTGTGCACATGCCCGGCATCCTCATTGGCAGCCTCAACGCAGTTTACGTGTCATTCATCTCTCTATGCCGTCCGATAGGTCAGTTCGCATTTGCGTCTCTCGGGTCGGTGTGGTTAGGATAATACTAGATCGACACGATTCTCATCGCTATAGGAGAAGGACAGTGCATAGCATGCCTCAACGAGGAGATGCAGCCGACGATGTGCAGCCTCAGTGATCCGGCCGCTCCACTTCAGGCATCAAATTTGCCTCCCCACTTCTCGAATCATAGTTTTAAGGCTACGTCAGCACGCCGGCTCTTGATTCCTCTCGGGTGTGATTGATCGGCATGACTGCAGCGGGTAAATGCCGTGATGAGGGTAGTATTGGACTTGGCCTGAGTAAGAAGAACAGGGACGCGGGTGAACTGAGAGGCTGTGCATATACGCGTCTGACATCCTTGTCCTAAGCGACGGGTCTATGTGCGAGGCTCCTCGAAACGAGACGCATTGACCCAAGGTCGGAACTCGCTGGGCCACTGGGGAGCATAAGCGGCGATGCTGACGACGGTAGATGAGGTCCTATTTGCTACAGCTTGGGAAGGCTCCAAGTAATTCGGGGACTTGGAAATGCAAGATTTGGGTGACATTCGGGGACTCAGAAGTGCAAAACCTACGTAACATTCGGGCACTCAAAAATGCAAGACTTAGGTAACACAACAGTGCTACCGGTGTTCAGGAGAATCAGATGGACTAGATTAAATACAATGCGGGCCAGCAGAGAAGTATAAGAAGGCAGTCAATTGCTCTCGGGTGAGGACAATGAGAATCAAAACTGCCACTCTCAAAGCCCCAGTCCAAGCACTTATCACAGTCTGAAAAAGATTCTTTTGAGTTAAAAAAGCAAAAGCTACCGAAATGAAGCTATCCGCCGCCATCACTGCCATTGCGGCCTTCTTCTCAGCTACCGAGGCATGCAAGTGTGGCAGCAACGTCGACGCCACTCGCGCCTGCTGCCGCAGCGTTGGTGGCAACCCTACGAACGATGATTGCCCGGCCAGTGGCATCAGCGAGCGACTCAGCAACTTTGCATCCTGCTGCAATAGCCTCGGCGCGCGTTCTGACTGCCGATGCCCTGTGGGCTGCGCTCGTGTTGAGACTGACGCCCAGCGTCTCGCGGCCGGCCAGGACCCCCTGACTGATGAGGAGCTGGCTGCATACGTCAACTCGTATCAGGACTAGGCTACTGAGAGCCAAGGCTACCACCTACCGGTTTCCTCTAAGAATTGTTCTACCTGTTAAGCTTGATCGTCCTTCACGAGCTTCTATGTAAACAGAAACACGTTCGTTTTAACGATGGAGGAAAGGGTGTGTACTGTTCTTGGGCCTATTTGTCACTTGACTCTTGGACTCGTTTTGTCGATGTTTGTGATGGTATGAGGGCTTCAGCTTCAATAAGACGATGTTCGTATACACATCATGGTCAAAGGGCCATTCATGCTTCAATACTCTACCACCAATCGCTCAAATATATTTGATTCAGAACATTTACTCAGTTATGAGAGATACTATAGGAGCAGTTTGTGCCTAGCTACGGATTCTGTCGAATTTTTGAGCTGAGAAACAACCTCGATCACAGACTCGTAAATGGGTGAGGGGACTTGTGTGTAAAGCTACAAAATATACGAATAGACACGGAGCAAGCGGTAGGTGAATTCCGACCCATGGTGGCTATCCCGCGGATTACGTGCTGGCAGTATTTGAGTCTCCTTTGGTGGCTGTACTGATTGTTTGTGGGGCATAATGGAGTGTAGCAAGCCGAGTGCATCTTGTGATGATACGGCATCTTGGTGGTGCTCTGCACTTCGGCTTTTGATTTGGATAATTTTACAGTATCTATGCCCCTCTTAAGTGTCTTCTACCTGTGCCATTCGCTTGATCTTGATCAGCAGTGACATCCCATCGCCTGCTGCGTGGGATGGCATTTGCTTATTCTCATTGCTGCCGGTGATGAATAAGACAGGGCCCCACAACTTGGACCACCCCACCCCCCGCCCCGGACCGCCCTCCGGGCCATCAAAATCACCGTTAAATATGTCAATCTCGCTGGGCTCGTCGGGAAACCTTTGGTCTTGAACGGTCCTCCCCTGAAATATCACGGCCGGATCTAGGGACCTGCCCACCGCGTTTGAACATTCGATAATAGTAGTTCATATACGTCGTTAAGAGCCCTTTTAAACAGCCTGCTTGGCCTCCTTCCTTCCCAGTACCAGGCCATTGCTTTCCTTCCCTTCTTGAAGTCCAGTCTTATCTATATTCCAACGATTTGACGGTATGACTTTAGCGATTGCTAGAAGCCTTAGCTGAGTGAAGAAGGCCTTAATGATATTAGATCTGATGCCTCTAAGCTAGTTAAAATTAATCTTCTTATCTTTAATTATATGGATAGATAGATTCTACTTAAGAAACCGGTCTATCTAAGATGTACTAGCCGGTCTTAGACAGCCAGCAACTATTAGCCCATCTTTTAAAGCTGGCTAATTATGGGTCAGGGCCAGCCCTAGATCTGTCTGTATGACTGCCCATCGAGCCAATTAGTCCTCCTGATGGCTTAAGAGCTTTGAGAGCGTTCTTTAGCAGTCTGGATGGGATTACTACCGCTGTATCGCCGCTAAGGGTGGTACATAGGACCCCATGAACCGCCACAGCGGCACGTAGGGACATGCCTTGCGGCGGAGGGCTTATAGAACCATCCGTGGAGCGTGACATTGTCGGCCGTCTGGAAAGTGATGTCTTGGGCAGGCATTATGGGTTGTTTTTATGTGAGGATAATCGGCCAAATGTAAAGATAAGAGAAATTGGAGAGAATGGTTGATAAAGAAGGCGTCCGTGGTATAAATGAGGGTTTTGAGTTACCTTATTGTGTGAGCCATTGCATCACCTTCGACAGGACGTCAATATGCATGGCATCTTCCTTATCACTCCAATAGCTAACTAAGGCGATATCCGGGCAGATCACTAGTATGTGGGATAATCACGCGCGAGCGAGATTGATGAGGGTGACAACGAAGAAGCCGACAATCCATCCTTTTTCTCTCATGCCCCACATTGTGCCGACGACTTGGTTCGTCTCCGCATGCAACCCCAGCCCAGATGAGTGTATTGCGGAGGTTCATCCATCCTATCACACAGCCAGATCCTGATTGTTTGAATTCTTTGTTTCCACTTCGTCTATCAAGATCCCGAATAATCACGGCAACTTCGGGCTCTTTGAGCCCTCATTACCTCCGTTACGGAGCCGGCCCCGGCCCGACGTTTGGATATGCCTGCTGTTCAAGCCAATCAACAGGAGGTTGTGAGCCGGGAATCGACACCCTCACTGTCGGAGAACTGCCGGTGCAGTTCAAGCTCGGCAACTGGGAAGCGCTCGGCCGTTGCGTGCCAACGATGCAACCAACGCAAGACGCGATGCACAGCCGGGGAGGGAATGCCATGCGTAGGCTGTGCGAATGCCCACGTACAGTGCGTTCTGATAAAGTCCAACCGCGGGAAGTGAGTGACCCCCTGATTCGTTCTATCTAGACTCTTGACTGACAAAATTGCAGATATGCACGCAAGAACCGCGCCAAGTCTCGGCGGAGCTCTACCGAGGCACCCGTTCCATGCCCGCAAACAGAGACCTCCAACCTCAACACGCTGCAAGAGCAGCCAAGCGACGAAGAGACGGCACTCGATGAGGAAGAAGATGTACCCGAGACACTTCATGCCAGGATAGCCCAAGGCGTGGGCAGACAACAAAATGGCCCTGCCGACACTGGAAAGCTGGTCTTCCTAGGCGAAGCATTCAGTCTGACCTACGTGGTGCACGACGTCCTCGCCCCTTTTTTTGCACCCGCGCCTAATTACGAACGGAGACTGCATTTCCATCTCGACAGCCGTGGAGCGGGCCGTGCTGCTGGTGAGGCCAGGGCTGTCTCAACGAGCCAACAGCGTGAATACCTCAAGAAACAAGGCCTGCTCTTCATGCTACCCACCAACGTTTTAGGTCAGCTCCTCGAAACCTTCTTCAGCAGCTTTCACCCGGTGTTTCCAATCCTGGGCCCCGTTCAGCTTACACCAGAGGCCCAGAAAGGAGAAGTGTCTTTGCTGGTCCTCAATGCCGTCCTTCTTATTGCTATCAGTATTTGTGACAAGGCCACCCTGCGCGCAGCCGGGTTCCAAGATCAACGCTACTCTGGCCGTGCTATCTTCTACAGTCAGGCGCATGCTCTCCATAACGCTGACCTGGAGCCGGAGAAGATTAGCACTCTCGTTGGCATGTTCTTCATGAGCTTCTGGTGGGGAGGTCCAGATGAGGTCAAGGACTCCTTTCACTGGTTGGGAGTAGCCGCCAATCTTGCCCAAGCCCTTGGGCTTCATCGCTCGTACGTTGTAGTCCCACATTTTCAACCTTCATGCATCCTGGTAAGAGAACTCTACCAGACAGCTAACAGACGGGACTGTCTAGTACCCGGAACTCTGGCATGGATGCTGCGACCACCAGACGATGGAAACGGATATGGTGGGCGATCCGCGTAAGCACATTCTTCTGCACATGTGGCTCTCGATGGCGGGCGAATGGAAACCCAGCTATGGCTTCTCTAACCACATTTTTAGACTCGTGACACCTTGGTGAGCGGTTCCATCGGACGACCCCAACACATCAATGGTAATGACTGTGACGTCGAAGTACTCGAAGAGTCAGACGTGACAGAAGTTCTCAGTAGCTCCGAGGAGCGAAGGCTGTATTCGTGTCAAATGGCCCGTCTAAATGAGATATGTATGCAAACAAAGTCTATCAAAGACAAACTTCCCACTTATACTGACAGAGTCTGACAGTCAGCAAAATACTCACTTCGCGTTATTCTCCAGTAACGTCCGTATCTCTAGATAAGAGCAGAGTAGATCTTAAGAGTGCCTTACTCTATTTTCGAGCGGCCATTCCTGAAGGTATTCAATAAAGGGGTGTTTTAAATGATGGTACCGGCATGTGGTCGGATAATTTGAGAATGGCCATCAAGTGAGTCCGTGACGAAGCTCTTAAATCTTCACTAAGGCTAATATATTATTCACCTTTCCTTGGTGGTGTAGCTATGCAACCATATTTCTTTGTAGGCCAGAGAGAAACATCACTGGTGAAGAGAAGACCGAGGTTTGGGGCAACACCTCGATGGCCGTCGCATCAGCCAATGAGATGACCCGAGTAATAGAAGACATACTTTCAGCATCCCTTGGCAGTCTTATTCAGATACACAGGTGAGTGTTGCATTCTAATACTTACGTCACTGACCTTTGCTGGTCCTCGCCGGATGATCAGATCAGATCCAAGATTTCGACTCCTGCATGAGTGGTGCCTTGACTGATTTGCTCAACGTAGTATCCCCGCCCTATTCAACGCGCTCGCTATGCACATACATGCGATGTGTACGCCTTCCCGATTGAAGGCGGTGTTGAGGAGAACCGGGTCCGCATGTGTATGCTAGGTTTAGAGTGTTTGTCAGATGCTTGGCCCGTAGGTAACTGGGTTTATCAGCTCTTTGTCAGTGTTTGGAAGAGGCTAGAAAGTTGTCGCGGGCAGAAAATGACTCAAGGTACTCGATCACTGGGCAGTGCATCTAGCCAGCAGGCCTGAGGTACTCATCCAGAATGCAGAGTGCAAAGCAGGGAGAAAAGATGGCTCTTGCCCTCGTCCTACAGATCATGCAGGACAGACAATTCATATTTGTCCTTCTGCTGAATGGGGATGGATCTCATATACGCCCCGAAGAAGGAACTTTGTGTGGTCACACCAAGATCTGATTGGCAGATGTATGAAGGCCCTGTGGATCGGCTCGTGCATTGAGGTAAAGTGTCCATGCATAGGTGCTTGTCTGTGTGCGCACACAAACCGGGCGACAACAGGGCTTCCCCAGCTTGAGGTATGACAGTGGTCAGGATGATGACGATTATTACGTCAGCCCTGCCCTCACATAAAGCATTACGAATCGTTTGCACCTCAAGGCCATCCATCACCAGCTTTAGCATATGTACTATGAATCTCAGAACACTGAACATCTGCTAGGCCGAATGAAGGTTTTATGGACTAGGCACCACTCAGCGCTCTCCTAAGCCTTCTGCAAGTGTGGAGTGATGCCCTGGTGCCCGTTCCAAGAAGGCCCTGCGTTGTGAATCACAGCGCGGATGTTGTATGGCATCGTCGAATCATTTGAGGAATACCACACCGATGGCTTCAGCTCCGCGCGAACATCCCCTATCATCGAATCAATTACTTCTTTCCTTGCTATTAAGCAGCTAAATGTGACTCAAAACACATCTGATCAGGGGTAAATGTAGGTCCCAGTCCTCCAGCCAGCGTGAATGTCGTTTCAGCAGAGCGCTACCTATCTCTGACACGCCGAATTGGCAGTTCCCCCGCTGTGCGAGCAGGCTCTGGCACACCCGGAGAAGAAGTCCGGCTGCCAGATTTGAGCTGTGGACTGCCCCGGTCTGAAGATGGTCTTTCCATTCAAAGATCTCGCGAACAAGTCTCAGCTGTGTGGTGCATGCGCTTTCCAGGCGCGAAAATTCCTTGACATTATATGCTCGAATAGAACGAGAGCTGCGGCTCCACAAGCGCCGCTAACCGTCACCTCGCCTCGCGATGTCGACCTTGATGATTATGAGCCACAGATCCAGCAGGGGCGAGTTCGAAAGGGCCCTTCTCGTCGTAGCAGGGGTGGCCAGGGTTACATCTATGTCGGTTAGTATTGGTCCCAATAACTGATTGAGATGTGTATTCAATATTAAGGTTAGCCTCGGTCTACCTCCCAGATACAATCCGGGTTACACTCTAAACTAGACACAATGCAAGAGTTACAATGAACACAGTACCCGTGTTCTATAGACACCATTTGATGTGTATATATATATATCGATTGATATCAGGTTCGTGATACGTTTGATCATAAGAAGCGGCGGTGTGTCTTTGATGGAGAGGAATAGTTGCATTGGTCTGGTCTCACAAGATTGGAATTGGCTTTATAATTGACTGTATGTCTTAAGCGAGAAGCCAGTAGTATGGATGAGATGTATCTATATAAGAGTCTAGTAGCTTAAATCATATCTCTCTGTGATTGGAGATGTTTGGTGGCTATTTGCCTGTAATGTGATCACCATCATCACCAGGCAGCTTGCGGGCGCCGCTTGCCATCATGAATCGATACTTTTCTTCGCTGATCCGTCCCAGCACACTCTCAGCTACCTTCTCCGAGCCAAGACCATAGAACTCCTGAAACATCATGATCAAGGGCCGCCACTTGTCTGGATCAACGCGATTCGGATATCCGTCCATACGTAATTCATCTCTTACATGGACTCGCAAGACTCTAACTTCGATGGCCATTATGAGGCCTGCCCGGTCGGGCTCGTCCTTGCGTAGGGGATGCGAGTGGACCACCTCACATTCCATCTGCACTAGGCATTCTTGTATGCGACAAGGTCGCACAAGTTCCGAAGTTTGCCGGTGCAGGCCTGCTCTCGCCCACTTATCTGCAACGTATGTATAATTTCGCTTACGCCGTGCTTCCGAGAAGGTCTTCAAGCCTGTTGTGTCTGCAAGCTTGTTGACGAAGCCGACCATCGCGTCGTTGGGCAGATTGAGCACACACTGGCCTGTGCGCAAAAGGTTCTCGGTTGTCTTGGACTCGGATCCTAAGCCGAGCATACAAGAATTTGTGAGCCACCAGGCCGACGACATAGGTGCAATGTTGGTAGTGCCATCCTCGTTCTCTGACGAGATAAGCACTACAGGTGTGCCCCAATAGAGGATAGCAGGAGAAATGATAGAATGCGTGGTGCTGTCGCCCGACATCGTTAAAGATACAGCGGAATATCTACTGTTTCGCCGGAGGTGCTTAGTATGTGTAGATGACGCATGTCTCCTGATGTGTTGGTGCGAATGCCTCGCATTTAAATATTTCACCAACAGACAGTATTGGAAATATTGCCAGTAGCGTATCATTGTCTCGTTGCTGTTTGTTTCTGTGCTATGCTACGGTGGACTTTGAGCTATCCGAAGTTACCCAATTGGTTGCATCCATAGCAAGGCAAAGCTGAGATACATGGGCATGGAGTCGAGAGTCGAAATCGTTGCTTTCGATCTTTCGTACCCCTTGCAAGTGAGAACGGTCTGATTCAATTCAACTTGGTAGCTCCGCGGCCACGGCCCGTGCAGGGTCAGAACTGTCAACAGGAATTTATCTGGAGTCTCCTCAAATAATGGCATGGACATCGTCTCTCTGAAAGTCTCATGGGTCATTTAGTGCACTATCGAAGACCAATTTATCGGATAGACAATCAACTAATCTGATCTTCACTTGCCTCCGAGATCTCCTAGGCACCTGGAGACTCTTGGGGGCCAACAAGTCTGGTTCCATATGACTGGCCACATTGAAAGCAACGGCGTGGATGAGTCAGAGTTGTGTGGGGCGGAATTGGTGCTGCCTGGAATGCAGGCTTAAATCATTCATGATTGGCCACATCGAGAGCAAAACCAACGGGTCCAACGGTGTATGTGCTATGCCAGCAGCCGTCGATGATCCGAGAAACGAGGAAGGCACCATCCCCGTTTGCCTCCTGAGTTTCAAAAACTAGCCGGTCCATCATCGAAGCGCCGGAAAGAGTTGATAGGTATCAAGACTGAAATGACATCTTTGGTCAACCGATACGCCGAGGAGGCTGGGCGATGGAATGCCGTCCAAACCCGCGACGCAAGAGCGGACGGACTCTTTGTTTATGCCGTTATCTCCACGAAGATCTACTGCCGGCCTGTATGCAAGGCGAGGCGAGCGCGCCGAAAGAATGTCACCTTTTTCAATCTATCAATCGATGCAGAGAATGCCGGCTTCCGCGCGTGCAAACGCTGCAAGCCCAACGAGCTGGGCACCATCCCCCCCGAGCAAGGAATCGAAAGCGTCAGGAGGTTCATTCAACTGCTAGATTCATTACCATGCAATACGGCAGAATCCCCCAACAATAGTGGTCGATCACAAACACCATGCTTAGAGGAGATGGCATCCCAGGCTGGGCTGTCGAAATGGCATTTTCACAGGCTGTTCAAAAGGCAAACGGGGACTACGCCGATGCGATATCTAGAGAGGCGACAACGAATTGCGAGTCAGCCCAGCTATGACTGGGACTCGGCAGGGCTTCCAACCGCTTGCAGTTCTGGGCAGATTGAAACGAACCTGATAGTGCCGCTCGAGAGCTGGGACGGTGGAGGTCAGGAGATGCTCGATCCCTTCACCGCCCATTTCGATCTTGGGGCCATACAACTCCCATTCGAGGAATGGTTCATCCCAACACTGAACCCTCAGGAACAAGAAATGCTCTCATGGCTTGAGGAATGATCATCATGAGGGTGGTGTGTGATAGAGGGGAGTATGCTTGCAATCATGTTGTTGATGGTCCTGCATCAGCCATATATTTAGAGGGCCCTACTGAGCTATGAAACCGCCGTCGACTTGCAGAAGACTACCAGTCATCCAACTGGCAGCATCACTAGCGAGGATGAGCACAGTCTTGCCCACATCCTGAGCTGATCCTAGATGCGGCCAGGGGCTTTTTGAAAGCAGCATCTTCCTGGTTTCAGGGTTTTCCAAGAATGGCCGTACCATCGCCGTCGAAAGAAATCCCGGGCAGACGGCGTTCACGTGGATCTTCTCCTTTGCGTAGTCAACGGCCACTTGGCGGGTTAACTGGACCACTGTATCTGTGCTAGCACAATAAGATGCTGAAATAGAAAATCATGTTAGATATCAGTGTGTTTCTCGCAAGCGTTGAAGAGTCAAGCCACATACGTTCCTGGAGAAGTCCAACTTGACTGCCAATAGATGCAACATTGACGACCCAACCTCGCTCCCCCGAAGGCAGTGGTCATCATCTGAGTGATGGCATATTTCATGCTCAAGACTACACCTCGAGTGTTCACAGCCCTTTTGGACAAAATCAGTATGCATGAAATTGCCTACGCAACTGTGAAGGATCAAGGGGAAATGAGGAATCACTTACCATGGTCTTATCAAAGTTCACGACAAGCTCGTTCACAATATTGGCCAGGCCACAGAAGATGCCAGCATTGTTGACAAAACTGCAAGAGACAAGAGAGTCGTTAGGTTAGATATAGGTTCTTCTTTCTCTCGCAAACTTTCACATACATGTCAAGGCAACCATATTGATGTACAGCGGCTTCGACTAGGAGTTTGACATCCTCTTCTGAACTGACATTCGCTTCCTGGTAGATGGTCTGGTAATTTCGGCTCGCAATGAGCTCGTGAGTAGGCGTACTGGTGTCCTCCTAACACCCTTCTTTACAGTCGGGACTAATATCGCTGCAAACAAGATGTGCGCCTGCGGTAGCTAGCGTTAGAGCAATTTCTCGCCCGTTGCCCGAAGATGCGCCAGTGACGGCGGCTACACGACCCTTGATACTAGAGGGCTTATTTTAAGCATTCAACTTTTATAGGACAGAGATCGAGTTGTACGTACTCTAGCATGGAAGTCATGTCTGGGGTGAGAGGATGCGAATCTCGTTCAAGGTATGTGACTCCGGAAACCCCCGCGGCGTTGAGACAGAAGCTCGGTTGAAGAGGCGCAGCTATATCGACGGTCATTCTGCACTTGCTGTGCCCACTCCTGCTGAGCTAAAAGCAGCCTGTCGAACGAGCACTTCGGCCTCTCGGCCAGGCGGCCCAGCTGCAAGGCGCATTCCCGGCGATCGGCCCCTCAATCAGATGACCGCTCACGAATTCACCGTACAGATCAAGCATCTAGCACCTAACCCCGCCTGATTTGAAACCCTATGAGTATGGAGCTCGGTGGGGGAGGAGACTCGTGAGAGTTGGGAGTGGAGCTGTCGGCGACTCGGCTTCTTGAATCAACCAAACCACCCACCATCTTCGGCCTCTTACAGATCGCCTCCACCCCACGTAGCTCAGTAAATGTGACGAGCTTCTTGGTGCTAGCGGCTTCTGCTTCTAGTCCCAAGAAAAGCCGAGGATGGACACATCGGAGATCTCCCATCTTTCTCCATGTTCTGCCGATATAACATTGAGCGACATGTGGCGCTGGCCAAACAGTCGTTTCTTTCTGGGAGAAAGGGAAGCTGGCCCTCGTTCTAACGTCGGCCCACTACGCCACTCGAATCACGTAAATTGAATTTGTCCAGCCTCGGTCACTCATCTTCTATGGTATAAGTCTGAGTCTTCTCCCCAGCTTTCGCCACCAACGCAATAGATGCGAATGAACACTGTTATATGATCTTTCTATTTGAGTCTAATTCGACCGCAGCTATGGGCTCTCTTGAACTAAGAAAACTAAGAAGACCGGTGTTCATTGGCTCAGCATCCGGAGCCATGACCGATCGACCGGAAAACCTGGTCGAACTCGCAGAGACTGGTGATGTCGACTTCATCGTTGGCGACTGGATGTCCGAGTACTACATGGCCATCAGGGGCAAGATGGTCGCCACTCGAGCACAGGTCAACCAGGTCGATGCCTTTGAGGAGCAGTTCGTTCACTCCATTGTCGACGCACTTCCATTCATCGAATCTCGCGGTATCAAAGTTGCTGTTAACGCCGGAGCAAGTGATACCGAGAGAATTTCACCATGTTCTGCGATCCCCGATTGACAAAGCCGGTATAGATCTCACAGTCGCGTGGGTTGACGGCGACCAAGTACTCCAGCAAGTGCAAAAGTCGACTGGGGAGGGCCACGAGTTCCGCAATATCACCAACCGGTCAGCTTTTCAAGGACTGGGACTGCAGCCCCATATACTCTGCCCAATGTTATCTTGGTAGCTGGGGAATCATAGAGACTTTCAACGAAGGGGCCGATATTGTCGTCTGTGGTCGCGTAGCCGATGCTGCCCCACGGTCGCCGCCGCAGCCTATTGACGTGGATGGTCGCGAGACTCTCTTTCGGAGCTCGCACACAGCCTCATCGCGGGTCATTTCATCGAATGTTCTTACTATGTCACCGGTGGTAACTTCTCAGGCTTCAAGTTAATGACTCACGGTGCCAGCTCGGTTCTCAACTTGCCAATCATGCGAGTCAATCCAAACAGGACTTTTACGGTCGAGGCACACAACATCCCTGGACGGAGCGGTGGCGTCACGGTCGAAACATGTCGACCTCAGCTTCTCTACGGGCTTTAAGGGAAGCGCTACTACAATTCTAATGTCGTTGCCGTTATCGACCAGATAGAGATTGAGTCAGCCGGCCCGGCAAGGTCTTTGTGCACAACATCGGCTGTCTGCCGCCGCCACCAGCAACAAAAGTCGGGATCACGGCCCATGGCGGATACCAGGCCGAGGTATTTCATGACAGGCCTCGACATCTAGGAGATAGCTTCTTTGCTTGAGCGTCAACTCCGAGAATATCTCGACGTCCATCCCTTCTCCCTTCTCAAATTCACACTTACTGGGCCGGCTAATCCCAACCCAAGCTCTCAGGACGCGGCGACTGTAGAGTTCCGAATCTTTGCACAGTCTGATAGTGAAGACGCATTGTCGAAGAAGAACTCCCTCGATCGTTGCTTCAACATCATTAAGTGCACATACCCAGGTGCCACATTCGCCGTCGATACCCGGCAAGGCGTGCCGAAGCCGTACAATGAGTACTTCGTCACAATTATCCCGCAGAATCTGTTGAGTCACACCGCGCATATCCCAGCAAAGAGTTTATTGAAGAAGATTCCCACCCCAACAACAACGGCCGAGTACCTATACGAGCAAGAAGTCGATGAGACTGCTGAGCCTGTATCACTCCAGAGCTTTGGCCCTACCTGCACGGCTCCTCTCGGATACGTCGTGCACGCAAGATCAGGAGACAAGAGTTCTGATTGCAATGTCGGGTTTTACGTTCGGCATGCTGACGAGTACCCATGGCTGCGGACAGTTCTTTCTTTTAGCTTCAAAACAGCTTCTACAGAATGACTACAACGGCGGTAGAATCGAGCGCTTTGAACTCCCTAATATTCACGGTGAGCCCCACTGTACACCTTTCCGTGTCTCGAGATTCGAGTCGCTAATGTCCATCTTCAGCTGTACACTTCCTTCTGAAGGATCATCTAGACCGTGGTGTCGCCGCGAGCTCAACGTACGATGTCCTCGGAAAGAATGTTGCCGAATACTTGCGTTCGAAGCATGTCCAGATTCCTAAAATGTTTCTAGAAAGAGGCCGCATCTAAGCTGCCAACCTGTACAGAAAACAATTCTAAGATACTTGATGATGAACATTTCTCTCATAATTATGGTCTTGAATGTCGTGTTGCGTTTTCAACGAACACACTGTTAAAGGATTTGCTATTTCGGCTTTGGAAGAGGCACAGGACGGGCCTTAAAGTCTATATTAGAGCTTTGGTAGGGACTGACTATCCACAATTTGAAGAATACAGTCGTGGTATGTCCAGAAGATCGAAGAGTTGTCCTTGATCTAACTAAGTATCTGACTGCCTAAAGGTAAACAGATACGGAATTGTGTGAGTTATTTGCATCTCATGCTGTAGTGTTTGAATCTGCAGGGGATCCGGGTTTTGTAGGCCATAATCTGAGCCCTGAGCAAGATCAAGCGCCTGATGAAACGTGCCGGTGGGCATCGAGTTGTCCCAGTAGTCGGTCACTGTAAGGCTATCGAATGCCTCGGCAGATGGCGGGGCAGAAAGACTCAAGCTCTCTCCAGCCTGATGAGGCTGCTGCGACACAACATGCCTCGCTGGAGAGGCAAACATGATGAAATCCAGACACCCACCTCTCACTTTCGCTCCCGCTTCTGGTTTCTGGTTTCTGCCTTCTCTCCCTTTTAGCGCCCAAGATCCACGGACTGGTTGTGATGCTACCCGACAGTAGCAAATGAGCCAGCCCAGTGCCTAGCCCTTTTTTTTCCACTGCTTCTCGGTACCTACCATGCCCGGCTGACTCTCTCTGCCTGCCTCACTGCCTCCTGCCTCCTCATCTGAAGGGTGATTGCCCTTCCCCCCCCCCCCCCCCCCCCTCCCCCCCCCCCCCCCCCCCCCCCCCCCCCCCCCCCCCCCCCC